>NW_027077830.1:0-139000 GCF_963930625.1 Muntiacus reevesi | reverse complement strand
TGGGAATCATGTGGGAATCACGTGTCAATCACGAGTGAATCACGTGAGAATCACGTGGGAATCATTTGGGAATCACGTGTCAATCACGTTGGAATCACGTGGAAATCACGTGGGAATCACGTGTCAATCACGTGGGAATCACATGGGAATCACGTGTCAATCACGTGGGAATCACGTGGGAATCACGTGGGAATCCCGTTGGACCTACGTATCATTCACGTTGGAATCACGTGTCAATCACGTGGAAATCACGTGGGAATCAGGTGTCAATCACGTGGAAATCATGTGAGAATCACTTGGGAATCACGTGTCAATCACGTGGAATCACGTGGGAATCACGTGTCAATCACGTGAGAATCAAGTGGGAATCACGTGTCAATCACGTGGGAATCACACGGGAATCACTTGGGAATCACCTGTCAATCACGTGGTAATCACGTGGGAATCACCTGGGAATCACGTGGGACTCACGTGTCAGTCACGTGGGAATCACGTGTCAATCACGTTGGAATCACATGTCAATCACGTGGGAATCACGTGTCAATCACGTGGGTATCACGAGGGAATCACGTGGGAATAACGTGGGAATCACGTGTCAATAACGTGGGAATCACGAGGGAGTCACGTTGGAATCACGAGCGAATCACGTGTCAATAACATGAGACTCACGAGGGAATCACCTGTCAATCACGTGGGAATCACGGGGGAGTAACGTGGGAACCAGGTGTCAATCACGTGGGGATCACGAGGGAATCACGTTGGAATCACGTGGGAGTCACGTGTCAGTCACGTGGGTATCACGTGGGAATCACGTGGGAATCACGTGGGAATCACGTATCAATCACGTGGGAATCACCGGGGAATCACGTGTCAATCACGTGGGAATCATGTGGGAATCACGTGTCAATCACGTGGGAATCACTTGGGAATCACGTGTCAATCACGTGGGAATCACCGGGGAATCACGTGTCAATCACGTGGGAATCACGAGGGAATCACGTGGGAATCACGTGTCAATCACGTGGGAATCACATATCAATCACGTGGGCATCACGTGCGCATCACGTGGGGATCACGAGGGAATCACGTTGGAATCACCTGGGAGTCACGTGTCAATCACGTGGGTATCACGTGGCAATCACATGGGAATCACGTGTCATTCATGTGGAAATCACGTGGGAATCACGTGAGATTCACCTGGGAATCACGTGTCAATCACTTGTCAATCACGTGGGAATCACGTGGGAATCACGTATCAATCACGTGGGAATCACCGGGGAATCACGTGTCAATCACGTGGGAATCATGTGGGAATCACGTGTCAATCACGAGTGAATCACGTGGAAATCACGTGGGAATCATTTGGGAATCACGTGTCAATCACGTTGGAATCACGTGGAAATCACGTGGGAATCACGTGTCAATCACGTGGGCATCACGTGGGAATCACGTGTCAATCACGTGGAAATCACGTGGGTATCACGTGGGAATCACGTGGGAGTCACGTGTCAATCATGTGGGAATCACGTGGGAATCACGTGGGAATCATGCGTCAATCACGTGGGAATCACGTGGGAATCACGTGTCAATCACGTGGGAATCACGTGGGAGTCACTTGGGAATCACGTGGGAATCACATGTTAATCACGTGATAATCACTTGGGAATCACGTGTCCATCACGTGGGAATCATGTGGAAGTCACGTGTCAATCACGAGTGAATCACGTGGGAATCACTTGGGAATAACGTGTCAATCACGTGGGAATCACGTGGGAATCACCTGTCAATCACGTGGGAATCACGTGGGCATCACGTGTCAATCTCGTCGGAAACACGTGGGAATCACGTGGGAATTACGTGTCAATCACGTGGGAATCACGAGGGAATCACGTGGGAATCACCTGTCAATCACGTGGGTATCACGTGGGAATCACGTGGGAATCACGTGTCAATCACGTGGGAATAACATTGGAATCATGTGGGTATCACGTGTCAATCACGTGGGAATCATGTGGGAATCACGTAAGAATCACTTGTTCATCAGGTGGGAATAACGTGGGAATCACGTATCAATCACGTGGGAATCACGTGGGAATCACGTGTCAATCATGTGGGAATCGCATGGGAATCACGTGGTAATCACGTGTCAATTACGTGGGAATCACATGGGAATCACTTGGGAATGATGTGTCAATCATGTGGGAATCACATGGGAATCACTTGGGAATCACGTGTCAATCACGTGGGAATCACATGGGAATCACTTGGGAATCACGTGTCAATCACGTGGGAATCACGTAGGAATCACGTGGGACTCACGTGGGAATCACGTGGGAATCACGTGTCAATCACGTGGGTATCACGTGTCAATCACGTGGGAATCACGTAGGAATCACGTGGGAATCACGTGTCAATCACGTGGGTACCACGTGGGAATCACGTGGGTATCACGTGGGAATCACGTGTCAATCACGTGGGTACCACGTGGGAATCACGTGGGAATCACGTGGGAATCACGTGTCAATCACGTGGGTATCACGTGGGAATCACATGTCAATCACGTGGGAATCACGTGTCAATCACGTGGGTACCACGTGGGAATCACGTGGGAATCACGTGGGAATCACGTGTCAATAACGTGGGAATCACGAGGGAGTCACTTTGGAACCACGAGCGAATCACGTGTCAATCACATGAGACTCAGGAGGGAATCACATGTCAATCACGTGGGAATCACGGGGGAATAACGTGGGAACCACGTGTCTATCACGTGGGAATCACGTAGGAATTACGTGGGACTCACGTGGGAATCACGTATCAATCACGTGAGAATCACGTGTCAGTCACGTGTCAATCACGTGGGCATCACGTGTCAATCACGTGGGAATCACGTGGGAATCACGTGGGAATCACGTGTCAATTACGTGGGAATCACATGGGAATCACTTGGGAATGACGTGTCAATCATGTGGGAATCACATGGGAATCACTTGGGAATCACGTGTCAATCACCTGGGAATCAAATGGGAATCACTTGGGAATCACGTGTCAATCACGTGGGAATCACGTAGGAATCACTTGGGACTCACGTGGGAATCACGTGTCAATCACGTGAGAATCACGTGTCAATCACGTGGGAATCACGTGGGAATCACGTGTCAATCACGTGGGAATCGCGTGGGAATCACGAGGGAATCACATGTGAATAACGTGGGAATCACATGGGAATCACGTTGTAATCACGTGTCATTCATGTGGAAATCACGAGGGAATCACGTGTCAATCACTTGGGAATCACGAGGGAATCACGTGGGAATCACGTGTCAATCACGAGGGAATCACGTGTCAATCACGTGGGTATCACGTGAGTATCACGTGAGAATCACGTGGGAATCACGTGTCAATCACGTGGGAATCACATGGGAATCACTTGGGAATCACGTGTCAATCACGTGGGAATCACGTGTCGATCACGTGGGTATCACGTGGGAATCACGTGGGAATCACGTTTCAATCACGTGGGAATCACATGGGAATCACTTGGGAATCACGTGTCCATCACGTGGGAATCATGTGGGAATCACGTGTCAATCACGTGTCAATCACGTGGGCATCACGTGGGGATCACGAGGGAGTCACGTTGGAATCACGTGGGAGTCACGTGTCAATCACGTGGGTATCACGTGGGAATCACGTGTCAATCACGTGGGAATCACGTGGGAATCACGTGGGAATCACGTGGGAATCACGTGGGAATCACGTGTCAATCACGTCGGAATCGCGTGGGAATCACGAGGGAATCACATGTGAATAACGTGGGAATCACGTGCGATTCACGGGTCAATCACGTGTGTATCACGAGGGAATCACGTGGGAATCACATGGGAATCACGTGGGAATCATGCGTCAATCTCATGGGAATCACGTAGGAATCACGTGTAAATCACGTGGGAATCACGTGGGAATGACGTGGGAATCACTTGTCCATCACGTGGGCACAACGTGGGAATCACGTATCAATCACGTGGGAATCACGTGGAAATCACGTGTCAATCACGTGGGAATCACATGGGAAAGATATGGGAATCACCTGTAATTCACGTGGGAATCACGTGTGAATCACGTGTCAATCAAGTGGGAATCACGTAGGAATCACGTGTCAATCACGTGGGAATCACGTGGGAATCGCCTGGGAATCACGTGTCAATCACGTGGATATCACGTGGGAATCACGTGGGAATCACGTGGGAATCACGTGTCAATCACGTGGGAATCGCGTGGGAATCACGAGGGAATCACATGTGAATAACGTGGGAATCACGTGCGATTCACGGGTCAATCACGTGTGTATCACGAGGAATCACGTGGGAATCACATGGGAATCACGTGGGAATCATGCGTCAATCACATGGGAATTACGTAGGAATCACGTGTAAATCACGTGGGAATCACGTGGGAATGACGTGGGAATCACTTGTCCATCACGTGGGCATAACGTGGGAATCACGTATCAATCACGTGGGAATCACGTGGAATTCACGTGTCAATCACGTGGGAATCACATGGGAATGATGTGGGAATCACCTGTAATTCACGTGGGAATCACGTGGGAATCACGTGTCAATCAAGTGGGAATCACGTAGGAATCACGTGTCAAACACGTGGGAATCACGTGGGAATCGCCTGGGAATCACGTGTCAATCACGCGGATATCACGTGGGAATCACGTGGGAATCACGTGTCAATCATGTGGGAATCACGTGGGAATCACGTGTCAATCACCTGCGTATCACGTGGGAATCACGTGGGAATCACTTGGGAATCACGTGTGAATCACGTTGGAATCACGTGGGAATCACATGGGAATCACGTGTCAATCACGTGGGAATCACGTGCGCATCACGTGGGGATCACGTGGGAAACACGTTGGAATCACGTGGTAATCACGTGTCAATCACGTGGGTATCACATGGGAATCACTTGGGAATCACGTGTCAATCACGTGGGAATCACGTGAGAATCACGTGGGAATCACGTGTCAATCACGTGGAATCACGTGGGAATCACGTGTCAATCACGTGAGAATCAAGTGGGAATCACGTGTCAATCACGTGGGAATCACACGGGAATCACTTGGGAATCACATGTCAATCACGTGGGAATCACGTGGGAATCACCTGGGAATCACGTGGGACTCACGTGTCAATCACGTGGGAATCACGTGTCAATCACGTGGGAATCACATGTCAATCACGTGGGAATCACGTGTCAATCACGTGGGTATCACGTGGGAATCACGTGGGAATAACGTGGGAATCACGTGTCAATAACGTGGGAATCACGAGGGAGTCACGTTGGAATCACGAGCGAATCAAGTGTCAATCACATGAGTCTCACGAGGGAATCACGTGTCAATCACGTGGGAATCACGGGGGAATAACGTGGGAACCACGTGTCAATCACGTGGAAATCACGAGGGAATCACGTGGGACTCACGTGGGAATCACGTGTCAATCACGTGAGAATCACGTGTCAGTCACTGGGAATCAGGTGGGAATCACGTGTCAATCACGTGGGAATCGAGTGAGAATCACGAGGGAATCACATGTCAATAACGTGGGAAGCACGTGCGAATCACATGGGAACCACATGGGAATCATGCGTCAATCACGTGGGAAGAACGTAGGAATCATGTGACAATCACGTGGGAATCTCGGGGGAATCGCATGGGAATCACGTGTCATTCACTTGGATATCACGTGGGAATCACGTGGGAATCACGTGTCAATCACGTGGGAATCACGTGTCAATCACGTGGGTATCACGTGGGAATCACGTGTCAATCACGTGGGAATCACATGGGAATCACTTGGGAATCACGTGCCAATCACGTTGGAATCACGTGGGAATCACGTGGGAATCACGTGGGAATCACGTGTCAATCATGTGAGAATCAAGTGGGAATCACGTGTCGATCACGTGGGAATCACGTGGGAATCACGTGTCAATCACGTGGGAATCACGTGGGAATCACCTGGGAATCACGTGGGACTCACGTGTCAATCACGTGGGAATCACGTGTCAGTCACGTGGGAATCACATGTCAATCACGTGGGAATCACGTGTCAATCACGTGGGTATCACGTGGGAATCACGTGGGAATCACGTGGGAATCACGTGTCAATAACGTGGGAATCACGAGGGAGTCACGTTGGAACCACGAGCGAATCACGTGTCAATCACATGAGACTCACGAGGGAATCACCTGTCAATCACGTGGGAATCACGGGGGAGTAACGTGGGAACCACGTGTCAATCACGTGGGGATCATGAGGGAATCACGTTGGAATCACGTGGGAGTCACGTGTCAGTCACGTGGGTATCACGTGGGAATCACGTGGGAATCACGTGGGAATCACGTGGTAATCACGTGTCATTCATGTGGAAATCACGAGGGAATCACGTGTCAATCACTTGGGAATCACGAGGGAATCACGTGTCAATCACGTGGGAATCACGTGGGACTCACGTGGGAATCACGTGGGAATCACGTGTCAATCACGTGGGTATCACGTGGGAATCACGTGTCAATCACGTGGGAATCACGTGGGAATCACGTGGGAATCACGTGTCAATCACGTGGGAATCACGTGTCAATCACGTGGGAATCGCGTGGGAATCACGAGGGAATCACATGTGAATAACGTGGGAATCACGTGCGATTCACGGGTCAATCACGTGTGTATCACGAGGGAATCACGTGGGAATCACATGGGAATCACGTGGCAATCATGCGTCAATCACATGGGAATCACGTAGGAATCACGTGTAAATCACGTGGGAATCACGTGGGAATGACGTGGGAATCACTTGTCTATCACGTGGGCATAACGTGGGAATCACGTATCAATCACGTGGGAATCACGTGGAAATCACGTGTCAATCACGTGGGAATCACATGGGAATGATGTGGGAATCACCTGTAATTCACGTGGGAATCACGTGGGAATCACGTGTCAATCAAGTGGGAATCACGTAGGAATCACGTGTCAATCACGTGGGAATCACGTGGGAATCGCCTGGGAATCACGTGTCAATCACGTGGATATCACATGGGAATCACGTGGGAATCACGTGTCAATCACGTGGGAATCACGTGGGAATCACGTGTCAATCACCTGCGTATCACGTGGGAATCACGTGGGAATCACTTGGGAATCACGTGTGAATCACGTTGGAATCACGTGGGAATCACATGGGAATCACGTGTCAATCACGTGGGAATCACGTGCGCATCACGTGGGGATCACGTGGGAACCACGTTGGAATCACGTGGTAATCACGTGTCAATCACGTGGGTATCACGTGGGAATCACTTGGGAATCACGTGTCAATCACGTGGGAATCACGTGAGAATCACGTGGGAATCACGTGGGAATCACGTGTCAATCACGTGGAATCACGTGGGAATCACGTGTCAATCACGTGAGAATCAAGTGGGAATCACGTGTCAATCACGTGGGAATCACACGGGAATCACTTGGGAATCACATGTCAATCACGTGGGAATCACGTGGGAATCACCTGGGAATCACGTGGAACTCACGTGTCAATCACGTGGGAATCACGTGTCAATCACGTGGGAATCACATGTCAATCACGTGGGAATCACGTGTCAATCACGTGGGTATCACGTGGGAATCACTTGGGAATAACGTGGGAATCACGTGTCAATAACGTGGGAATCACGAGGGAGTCACGTTGGAATCACGAGCGAATCACGTGTCAATCACATGAGTCTCACGAGGGTCTCACGTGTCAATCACGTGGGAATCACGGGGGAATAACGTGGGAACCACGTGTCAATCACGTGGAAATCACGAGGGAATCACGTGGGACACACGTGGGAATCACGTGTCAATCACGTGAGAATCACGTGTCAGTCACTGGGAATCAGGTGGGAATCACGTGTCAATCACGTGGGAATCGAGTGGGAATCACGAGGGAATCACATGTCAATAACGTGGGAATCACGTGCGAATCACATGGGAATCACATGGGAATCATGCGTCAATCACGTGGGAAGAACGTAGGAATCATGTGTCAATCACGTGGGAATCTCGGGGGAATCGCATGGGAATCACGTGTCAATCACTTGGATATCACGTGGGAATCACGTGTCAATCACGTGGGAATCACGTGTCAATCACGTGGGTATCACGTGGGAATCACGTGGGAATCACGTGTCAATCACGTGGGAATCACATGGGAATCACTTGGGAATCACGTGTCAATCACGTTGGAATCTCGGGGGAATCGCATGGGAATCACGTGTCAATCACGTGGATATCACGTGGGAATCACGTGTCAATCACGTGGGAATCACGTGTCAATCACGTGGGTATCACGTGGGAATCACGTGGGAATCACGTGTCAATCACGTGGGAATCACGTGGGAATCACGTGGGAATCACGTGTCAATCACTTGAGAATCAAGTGGGAATCACGTGTCGATCACGTGGGAATCACGTGGGAATCACGTGTCAATCACGTGGGAATCACGTGGGAATCACCTGGGAATCACGTGGGACGCACGTGTCAATCACGTGGGAATCACGTGTCAGTCACGTGGGAATCACATGTCAATCACGTGGGAATCACGTGTCAATCACGTGGGAATCACGTGGGAATCACGTGGGAATCACGTGTAAATCACGTGGGAATCACGTGGGAATGACGTGGGAATCACTTGTCCATCACGTGGGCATAACGTGGGAATCACGTATCAATCACGTGGGAATCACGTGGAAATCACGTGTCAATCACGTGGGAATCACATGGGAATGATGTGGGAATCACCTGTAATTCACGTGGGAATCACGTGGGAATCACGTGTCAATCAAGTGGGAATCACGTAGGAATCACGTGTCAATCACGTGGGAATCACGTGGGAATCGCCTGGGAATCACGTGTCAATCACGTGGATATCACGTGGGAATCACGTGGGAATCACGTGTCAATCACGTGGGAATCACGTGGGAATCACGTGTCAATCACCTGCGTATCACGTGGGAATCACGTGGGAATCACTTGGGAATCACGTGTGAATCACGTTGGAATCACGTGGGAATCACATGGGAATCACGTGTCAATCACGTGGGAATCACGTGCGCATCACGTGGGGATCACGTGGGAAACACGTTGGAATCATGTTGTAATCACGTGTCAATCACGTGGGTATCACGTGGGAATCACTTGGGAATCACGTGTCAATCACGTGGGAATCGCGTGGGAATCACGAGGGAATCACATGTGAATAACGTGGGAATCACATGGGAATCACGTTGTAATCACGTGTCATTCATGTGGAAATCACGAGGGAATCACGTGTCAATCACTTGGGAATCACGAGGGAATCACGTGGGAATCACGTGTCAATCACGAGGGAATCACGTGTCAATCACGTGGGTATCACGTGAGTATCACGTGAGAATCACGTGGGAATCACGTGTCAATCACGTGGGAATCACATGGGAATCACTTGGGAATCACGTGTCAATCACGTGGGAATCACGTGTCGATCACGTGGGTATCACGTGGGAATCACGTGGGAATCACGTTTCAATCACGTGGGAATCACATGGGAATCACTTGGGAATCACGTGTCCATCACGTGGGAATCATGTGGGAATCACGTGTCAATCACGTGTCAATCACGTGGGCATCACGTGGGGATCACGAGGGAGTCACGTTGGAATCACGTGGGAGTCACGTGTCAATCACGTGGGTATCACGTGGGAATCACGTGTCAATCACGTGGGAATCACGTGGGAATCACGTGGGAA
This sequence comes from Muntiacus reevesi, assembly GCF_963930625.1. Taxonomy (NCBI): domain Eukaryota; kingdom Metazoa; phylum Chordata; class Mammalia; order Artiodactyla; family Cervidae; genus Muntiacus; species Muntiacus reevesi. The sequence continues at coordinate 129,155 of NW_027077830.1, read as the reverse complement.
TCACGTGGGAATCACGTGTCAATCACGTGGGAATCGCGTGGGAATCACGAGGGAATCACATGTGAATAACGTGGGAATCACGTGCGATTCACGGGTCAATCACGTGTGTATCACGAGGGAATCACGTGGGAATCACATGGGAATCACGTGTGAATCATGCGTCAATCTCATGGGAATCACGTAGGAATCACGTGTAAATCACGTGGGAATCACGTGGGAATGACGTGGGAATCACTTGTCCATCACGTGGGCACAACGTGGGAATCACGTATCAATCACGTGGGAATCACGTGGAAATCACGTGTCAATCACGTGGGAATCACATGGGAAAGATATGGGAATCACCTGTAATTCACGTGGGAATCACGTGTGAATCACGTGTCAATCAAGTGGGAATCACGTAGGAATCACGTGTCAATCACGTGGGAATCACGTGGGAATCGCCTGGGAATCACGTGTCAATCACGTGGATATCACGTGGGAATCACGTGGGAATCACGTGGGAATCACGTGTCAATCACGTGGGAATCGCGTGGGAATCACGAGGGAATCACATGTGAATAACGTGGGAATCACGTGCGATTCACGGGTCAATCACGTGTGTATCACGAGGAATCACGTGGGAATCACATGGGAATCACGTGGGAATCATGCGTCAATCACATGGGAATTACGTAGGAATCACGTGTAAATCACGTGGGAATCACGTGGGAATGACGTGGGAATCACTTGTCCATCACGTGGGCATAACGTGGGAATCACGTATCAATCACGTGGGAATCACGTGGAATTCACGTGTCAATCACGTGGGAATCACATGGGAATGATGTGGGAATCACCTGTAATTCACGTGGGAATCACGTGGGAATCACGTGTCAATCAAGTGGGAATCACGTAGGAATCACGTGTCAAACACGTGGGAATCACGTGGGAATCGCCTGGGAATCACGTGTCAATCACGCGGATATCACGTGGGAATCACGTGGGAATCACGTGTCAATCATGTGGGAATCACGTGGGAATCACGTGTCAATCACCTGCGTATCACGTGGGAATCACGTGGGAATCACTTGGGAATCACGTGTGAATCACGTTGGAATCACGTGGGAATCACATGGGAATCACGTGTCAATCACGTGGGAATCACGTGCGCATCACGTGGGGATCACGTGGGAAACACGTTGGAATCACGTGGTAATCACGTGTCAATCACGTGGGTATCACATGGGAATCACTTGGGAATCACGTGTCAATCACGTGGGAATCACGTGAGAATCACGTGGGAATCACGTGTCAATCACGTGGAATCACGTGGGAATCACGTGTCAATCACGTGAGAATCAAGTGGGAATCACGTGTCAATCACGTGGGAATCACACGGGAATCACTTGGGAATCACATGTCAATCACGTGGGAATCACGTGGGAATCACCTGGGAATCACGTGGGACTCACGTGTCAATCACGTGGGAATCACGTGTCAATCACGTGGGAATCACATGTCAATCACGTGGGAATCACGTGTCAATCACGTGGGTATCACGTGGGAATCACGTGGGAATAACGTGGGAATCACGTGTCAATAACGTGGGAATCACGAGGGAGTCACGTTGGAATCACGAGCGAATCAAGTGTCAATCACATGAGTCTCACGAGGGAATCACGTGTCAATCACGTGGGAATCACGGGGGAATAACGTGGGAACCACGTGTCAATCACGTGGAAATCACGAGGGAATCACGTGGGACTCACGTGGGAATCACGTGTCAATCACGTGAGAATCACGTGTCAGTCACTGGGAATCAGGTGGGAATCACGTGTCAATCACGTGGGAATCGAGTGGGAATCACGAGGGAATCACATGTCAATAACGTGGGAAGCACGTGCGAATCACATGGGAACCACATGGGAATCATGCGTCAATCACGTGGGAAGAACGTAGGAATCATGTGACAATCACGTGGGAATCTCGGGGGAATCGCATGGGAATCACGTGTCATTCACTTGGATATCACGTGGGAATCACGTGGGAATCACGTGTCAATCACGTGGGAATCACGTGTCAATCACGTGGGTATCACGTGGGAATCACGTGTCAATCACGTGGGAATCACATGGGAATCACTTGGGAATCACGTGCCAATCACGTTGGAATCACGTGGGAATCACGTGGGAATCACGTGGGAATCACGTGTCAATCATGTGAGAATCAAGTGGGAATCACGTTTCGATCACGTGGGAATCACGTGGGAATCACGTGTCAATCACGTGGGAATCACGTGGGAATCACCTGGGAATCACGTGGGACTCACGTGTCAATCACGTGGGAATCACGTGTCAGTCACGTGGGAATCACATGTCAATCACGTGGGAATCACGTGTCAATCACGTGGGTATCACGTGGGAATCACGTGGGAATCACGTGGGAATCACGTGTCAATAACGTGGGAATCACGAGGGAGTCACGTTGGAACCACGAGCGAATCACGTGTCAATCACATGAGACTCACGAGGGAATCACCTGTCAATCACGTGGGAATCACGGGGGAGTAACGTGGGAACCACGTGTCAATCACGTGGGGATCATGAGGGAATCACGTTGGAATCACGTGGGAGTCACGTGTCAGTCACGTGGGTATCACGTGGGAATCACGTGGGAATCACGTGGGAATCACGTGGTAATCACGTGTCATTCATGTGGAAATCACGAGGGAATCACGTGTCAATCACTTGGGAATCACGAGGGAATCACGTGTCAATCACGTGGGAATCACGTGGGACTCACGTGGGAATCACGTGGGAATCACGTGTCAATCACGTGGGTATCACGTGGGAATCACGTGTCAATCACGTGGGAATCACGTGGGAATCACGTGGGAATCACGTGTCAATCACGTGGGAATCACGTGTCAATCACGTGGGAATCGCGTGGGAATCACGAGGGAATCACATGTGAATAACGTGGGAATCACGTGCGATTCACGGGTCAATCACGTGTGTATCACGAGGGAATCACGTGGGAATCACATGGGAATCACGTGGCAATCATGCGTCAATCACATGGGAATCACGTAGGAATCACGTGTAAATCACGTGGGAATCACGTGGGAATGACGTGGGAATCACTTGTCTATCACGTGGGCATAACGTGGGAATCACGTATCAATCACGTGGGAATCACGTGGAAATCACGTGTCAATCACGTGGGAATCACATGGGAATGATGTGGGAATCACCTGTAATTCACGTGGGAATCACGTGGGAATCACGTGTCAATCAAGTGGGAATCACGTAGGAATCACGTGTCAATCACGTGGGAATCACGTGGGAATCGCCTGGGAATCACGTGTCAATCACGTGGATATCACGTGGGAATCACGTGGGAATCACGTGTCAATCACGTGGGAATCACGTGGGAATCACGTGTCAATCACCTGCGTATCACGTGGGAATCACGTGGGAATCACTTTGGAATCACGTGTGAATCACGTTGGAATCACGTGGGAATCACATGGGAATCACGTGTCAATCACGTGGGAATCACGTGCGCATCACGTGGGGATCACGTGGGAACCACGTTGGAATCACGTGGTAATCACGTGTCAATCACGTGGGTATCACGTGGGAATCACTTGGGAATCACGTGTCAATCACGTGGGAATCACGTGAGAATCACGTGGGAATCACGTGGGAATCACGTGTCAATCACGTGGAATCACGTGGGAATCACGTGTCAATCACGTGAGAATCAAGTGGGAATCACGTGTCAATCACGTGGGAATCACACGGGAATCACTTGGGAATCACATGTCAATCACGTGGGAATCACGTGGGAATCACCTGGGAATCACGTGGAACTCACGTGTCAATCACGTGGGAATCACGTGTCAATCACGTGGGAATCACATGTCAATCACGTGGGAATCACGTGTCAATCACGTGGGTATCACGTGGGAATCACTTGGGAATAACGTGGGAATCACGTGTCAATAACGTGGGAATCACGAGGGAGTCACGTTGGAATCACGAGCGAATCACGTGTCAATCACATGAGTCTCACGAGGGTCTCACGTGTCAATCACGTGGGAATCACGGGGGAATAACGTGGGAACCACGTGTCAATCACGTGGAAATCACGAGGGAATCACGTGGGACTCACGTGGGAATCACGTGTCAATCACGTGAGAATCACGTGTCAGTCACTGGGAATCAGGTGGGAATCACGTGTCAATCACGTGGGAATCGAGTGGGAATCACGAGGGAATCACATGTCAATAACGTGGGAATCACGTGCGAATCACATGGGAATCACATGGGAATCATGCGTCAATCACGTGGGAAGAACGTAGGAATCATGTGTCAATCACGTGGGAATCTCGGGGGAATCGCATGGGAATCACGTGTCAATCACTTGGATATCACGTGGGAATCACGTGTCAATCACGTGGGAATCACGTGTCAATCACGTGGGTATCACGTGGGAATCACGTGGGAATCACGTGTCAATCACGTGGGAATCACATGGGAATCACTTGGGAATCACGTGTCAATCACGTTGGAATCTCGGGGGAATCGCATGGGAATCACGTGTCAATCACTTGGATATCACGTGGGAATCACGTGTCAATCACGTGGGAATCACGTGTCAATCACGTGGGTATCACGTGGGAATCACGTGGGAATCACGTGTCAATCACGTGGGAATCACGTGGGAATCACGTGGGAATCACGTGTCAATCACTTGAGAATCAAGTGGGAATCACGTGTCGATCACGTGGGAATCACGTGGGAATCACGTGTCAATCACGTGGGAATCACGTGGGAATCACCTGGGAATCACGTGGGACGCACGTGTCAATCACGTGGGAATCACGTGTCAGTCACGTGGGAATCACATGTCAATCACGTGGGAATCACGTGTCAATCACGTGGGAATCACGTGGGAATCACATGGGAATCACGTGGCAATCATGCGTCAATCACATGGGAATCACGTAGGAATCACGTGTAAATCACGTGGGAATCACGTGGGAATGACGTGGGAATCACTTGTCTATCACGTGGGCATAACGTGGGAATCACGTATCAATCACGTGGGAATCACGTGGAAATCACGTGTCAATCACGTGGGAATCACATGGGAATGATGTGGGAATCACCTGTAATTCACGTGGGAATCACGTGGGAATCACGTGTCAATCAAGTGGGAATCACGTAGGAATCACGTGTCAATCACGTGGGAATCACGTGGGAATCGCCTGGGAATCACGTGTCAATCACGTGGATATCACGTGGGAATCACGTGGGAATCACGTGTCAATCACGTGGGAATCACGTGGGAATCACGTGTCAATCACCTGCGTATCACGTGGGAATCACGTGGGAATCACTTGGGAATCACGTGTGAATCACGTTGGAATCACGTGGGAATCACATGGGAATCACGTGTCAATCACGTGGGAATCACGTGCGCATCACGTGGGGATCACGTGGGAACCACGTTGGAATCACGTGGTAATCACGTGTCAATCACGTGGGTATCACGTGGGAATCACTTGGGAATCACGTGTCAATCACGTGGGAATCACGTGAGAATCACGTGGGAATCACGTGGGAATCACGTGTCAATCACGTGGAATCACGTGGGAATCACGTGTCAATCACGTGAGAATCAAGTGGGAATCACGTGTCAATCACGTGGGAATCACACGGGAATCACTTGGGAATCACATGTCAATCACGTGGGAATCACGTGGGAATCACCTGGGAATCACGTGGAACTCACGTGTCAATCACGTGGGAATCACGTGTCAATCACGTGGGAATCACATGTCAATCACGTGGGAATCACGTGTCAATCACGTGGGTATCACGTGGGAATCACTTGGGAATAACGTGGGAATCACGTGTCAATAACGTGGGAATCACGAGGGAGTCACGTTGGAATCACGAGCGAATCACGTGTCAATCACATGAGTCTCACGAGGGTCTCACGTGTCAATCACGTGGGAATCACGGGGGAATAACGTGGGAACCACGTGTCAATCACGTGGAAATCACGAGGGAATCACGTGGGACTCACGTGGGAATCACGTGTCAATCACGTGAGAATCACGTGTCAGTCACTGGGAATCAGGTGGGAATCACGTGTCAATCACGTGGGAATCGAGTGGGAATCACGAGGGAATCACATGTCAATAACGTGGGAATCACGTGCGAATCACATGGGAATCACATGGGAATCATGCGTCAATCACGTGGGAAGAACGTAGGAATCATGTGTCAATCACGTGGGAATCTCGGGGGAATCGCATGGGAATCACGTGTCAATCACTTGGATATCACGTGGGAATCACGTGTCAATCACGTGGGAATCACGTGTCAATCACGTGGGTATCACGTGGGAATCACGTGGGAATCACGTGTCAATCACGTGGGAATCACATGGGAATCACTTGGGAATCACGTGTCAATCACGTTGGAATCTCGGGGGAATCGCATGGGAATCACGTGTCAATCACTTGGATATCACGTGGGAATCACGTGTCAATCACGTGGGAATCACGTGTCAATCACGTGGGTATCACGTGGGAATCACGTGGGAATCACGTGTCAATCACGTGGGAATCACGTGGGAATCACGTGGGAATCACGTGTCAATCACTTGAGAATCAAGTGGGAATCACGTGTCGATCACGTGGGAATCACGTGGGAATCACGTGTCAATCACGTGGGAATCACGTGGGAATCACCTGGGAATCACGTGGGACGCACGTGTCAATCACGTGGGAATCACGTGTCAGTCACGTGGGAATCACATGTCAATCACGTGGGAATCACGTGTCAATCACGTGGGAATCACGTGGGAATCACGTGGGAATCACGTGTAAATCACGTGGGAATCACGTGGGAATGACGTGGGAATCACTTGTCCATCACGTGGGCATAACGTGGGAATCACGTATCAATCACGTGGGAATCACGTGGAAATCACGTGTCAATCACGTGGGAATCACATGGGAATGATGTGGGAATCACCTGTAATTCACGTGGGAATCACGTGGGAATCACGTGTCAATCAAGTGGGAATCACGTAGGAATCACGTGTCAATCACGTGGGAATCACGTGGGAATCGCCTGGGAATCACGTGTCAATCACGTGGATATCACGTGGGAATCACGTGGGAATCACGTGTCAATCACGTGGGAATCACGTGGGAATCACGTGTCAATCACCTGCGTATCACGTGGGAATCACGTGGGAATCACTTGGGAATCACGTGTGAATCACGTTGGAATCACGTGGGAATCACATGGGAATCACGTGTCAATCACGTGGGAATCACGTGCGCATCACGTGGGGATCACGTGGGAAACACGTTGGAATCACGTTGTAATCACGTGTCAATCACGTGGGTATCACGTGGGAATCACTTGGGAATCACGTGTCAATCACGTGGGAATCGCGTGGGAATCACGAGGGAATCACATGTGAATAACGTGGGAATCACATGGGAATCACGTTGTAATCACGTGTCATTCATGTGGAAATCACGAGGGAATCACGTGTCAATCACTTGGGAATCACGAGGGAATCACGTGGGAATCACGTGTCAATCACGAGGGAATCACGTGTCAATCACGTGGGTATCACGTGAGTATCACGTGAGAATCACGTGGGAATCACGTGTCAATCACGTGGGAATCACATGGGAATCACTTGGGAATCACGTGTCAATCACGTGGGAATCACGTGTCGATCACGTGGGTATCACGTGGGAATCACGTGGGAATCACGTTTCAATCACGTGGGAATCACATGGGAATCACTTGGGAATCACGTGTCCATCACGTGGGAATCATGTGGGAATCACGTGTCAATCACGTGTCAATCACGTGGGCATCACGTGGGGATCACGAGGGAGTCACGTTGGAATCACGTGGGAGTCACGTGTCAATCACGTGGGTATCACGTGGGAATCACGTGTCAATCACGTGGGAATCACGTGGGAATCACGTGGGAATCACGTGGGAATCACGTGTCAATCACGTGGGAATCGCGTGGGAATCACGAGGGAATCACATGTGAATAACGTGGGAATCACGTGCGATTCACGGGTCAATCACGTGTGTATCACGAGGGAATCACGTGGGAATCACATGGGAATCACGTGGGAATCATGCGTCAATCTCATGGGAATCACGTAGGAATCACGTGTAAATCACGTGGGAATCACGTGGGAATGACGTGGGAATCACTTGTCCATCACGTGGGCACAACGTGGGAATCACGTATCAATCACGTGGGAATCACGTGGAAATCACGTGTCAATCACGTGGGAATCACATGGGAAAGATATGGGAATCACCTGTAATTCACGTGGGAATCACGTGTGAATCACGTGTCAATCAAGTGGGAATCACGTAGGAATCACGTGTCAATCACGTGGGAATCACGTGGGAATCGCCTGGGAATCACGTGTCAATCACGTGGATATCACGTGGGAATCACGTGGGAATCACGTGGGAATCACGTGTCAATCACGTGGGAATCGCGTGGGAATCACGAGGGAATCACATGTGAATAACGTGGGAATCACGTGCGATTCACGGGTCAATCACGTGTGTATCACGAGGAATCACGTGGGAATCACATGGGAATCACGTGGGAATCATGCGTCAATCACATGGGAATTACGTAGGAATCACGTGTAAATCACGTGGGAATCACGTGGGAATGACGTGGGAATCACTTGTCCATCACGTGGGCATAACGTGGGAATCACGTATCAATCACGTGGGAATCACATGGGAATGATGTGGGAATCACCTGTAATTCACGTGGGAATCACGTGGGAATCACGTGTCAATCAAGTGGGAATCACGTAGGAATCACGTGTCAAACACGTGGGAATCACGTGGGAATCGCCTGGGAATCACGTGTCAATCACGCGGATATCACGTGGGAATCACGTGGGAATCACGTGTCAATCATGTGGGAATCACGTGGGAATCACGTGTCAATCACCTGCGTATCACGTGGGAATCACGTGGGAATCACTTGGGAATCACGTGTGAATCACGTTGGAATCACGTGGGAATCACATGGGAATCACGTGTCAATCACGTGGGAATCACGTGCGCATCACGTGGGGATCACGTGGGAAACACGTTGGAATCACGTGGTAATCACGTGTCAATCACGTGGGTATCACATGGGAATCACTTGGGAATCACGTGTCAATCACGTGGGAATCACGTGAGAATCACGTGGGAATCACGTGTCAATCACGTGGAATCACGTGGGAATCACGTGTCAATCACGTGAGAATCAAGTGGGAATCACGTGTCAATCACGTGGGAATCACACGGGAATCACTTGGGAATCACATGTCAATCACGTGGGAATCACGTGGGAATCACCTGGGAATCACGTGGGACTCACGTGTCAATCACGTGGGAATCACGTGTCAATCACGTGGGAATCACATGTCAATCACGTGGGAATCACGTGTCAATCACGTGGGTATCACGTGGGAATCACGTGGGAATAACGTGGGAATCACGTGTCAATAACGTGGGAATCACGAGGGAGTCACGTTGGAATCACGAGCGAATCAAGTGTCAATCACATGAGTCTCACGAGGGAATCACGTGTCAATCACGTGGGAATCACGGGGGAATAACGTGGGAACCACGTGTCAATCACGTGGAAATCACGAGGGAATCACGTGGGACTCACGTGGGAATCACGTGTCAATCACGTGAGAATCACGTGTCAGTCACTGGGAATCAGGTGGGAATCACGTGTCAATCACGTGGGAATCGAGTGGGAATCACGAGGGAATCACATGTCAATAACGTGGGAAGCACGTGCGAATCACATGGGAACCACATGGGAATCATGCGTCAATCACGTGGGAAGAACGTAGGAATCATGTGACAATCACGTGGGAATCTCGGGGGAATCGCATGGGAATCACGTGTCATTCACTTGGATATCACGTGGGAATCACGTGGGAATCACGTGTCAATCACGTGGGAATCACGTGTCAATCACGTGGGTATCACGTGGGAATCACGTGTCAATCACGTGGGAATCACATGGGAATCACTTGGGAATCACGTGCCAATCACGTTGGAATCACGTGGGAATCACGTGGGAATCACGTGGGAATCACGTGTCAATCATGTGAGAATCAAGTGGGAATCACGTGTCGATCACGTGGGAATCACGTGGGAATCACGTGTCAATCACGTGGGAATCACGTGGGAATCAACTGGGAATCACGTGGGACTCACGTGTCAATCACGTGGGAATCACGTGTCAGTCACGTGGGAATCACATGTCAATCACGTGGGAATCACGTGTCAATCACGTGGGTATCACGTGGGAATCACGTGGGAATCACGTGGGAATCACGTGTCAATAACGTGGGAATCACGAGGGAGTCACGTTGGAACCACGAGCGAATCACGTGTCAATCACATGAGACTCACGAGGGAATCACCTGTCAATCACGTGGGAATCACGGGGGAGTAACGTGGGAACCACGTGTCAATCACGTGGGGATCATGAGGGAATCACGTTGGAATCACGTGGGAGTCACGTGTCAGTCACGTGGGTATCACGTGGGAATCACGTGGGAATCACGTGGGAATCACGTGGTAATCACGTGTCATTCATGTGGAAATCACGAGGGAATCACGTGTCAATCACTTGGGAATCACGAGGGAATCACGTGTCAATCACGTGGGAATCACGTGGGACTCACGTGGGAATCACGTGGGAATCACGTGTCAATCACGTGGGTATCACGTGGGAATCACGTGTCAATCACGTGGGAATCACGTGGGAATCACGTGGGAATCACGTGTCAATCACGTGGGAATCACGTGTCAATCACGTGGGAATCGCGTGGGAATCACGAGGGAATCACATGTGAATAACGTGGGAATCACGTGCGATTCACGGGTCAATCACGTGTGTATCACGAGGGAATCACGTGGGAATCACATGGGAATCACGTGGCAATCATGCGTCAATCACATGGGAATCACGTAGGAATCACGTGTAAATCACGTGGGAATCACGTGGGAATGACGTGGGAATCACTTGTCTATCACGTGGGCATAACGTGGGAATCACGTATCAATCACGTGGGAATCACGTGGAAATCACGTGTCAATCACGTGGGAATCACATGGGAATGATGTGGGAATCACCTGTAATTCACATGGGAATCACGTGGGAATCACGTGTCAATCAAGTGGGAATCACGTAGGAATCACGTGTCAATCACGTGGGAATCACGTGGGAATCGCCTGGGAATCACGTGTCAATCACGTGGATATCACGTGGGAATCACGTGGGAATCACGTGTCAATCACGTGGGAATCACGTGGGAATCACGTGTCAATCACCTGCGTATCACGTGGGAATCACGTGGGAATCACTTGGGAATCACGTGTGAATCACGTTGGAATCACGTGGGAATCACATGGGAATCACGTGTCAATCACGTGGGAATCACGTGCGCATCACGTGGGGATCACGTGGGAACCACGTTGGAATCACGTGGTAATCACGTGTCAATCACGTGGGTATCACGTGGGAATCACTTGGGAATCACGTGTCAATCACGTGGGAATCACGTGAGAATCACGTGGGAATCACGTGGGAATCACGTGTCAATCACGTGGAATCACGTGGGAATCACGTGTCAATCACGTGAGAATCAAGTGGGAATCACGTGTCAATCACGTGGGAATCACACGGGAATCACTTGGGAATCACATGTCAATCACGTGGGAATCACGTGGGAATCACCTGGGAATCACGTGGAACTCACGTGTCAATCACGTGGGAATCACGTGTCAATCACGTGGGAATCACATGTCAATCACGTGGGAATCACGTGTCAATCACGTGGGTATCACGTGGGAATCACTTGGGAATAACGTGGGAATCACGTGTCAATAACGTGGGAATCACGAGGGAGTCACGTTGGAATCACGAGCGAATCACGTGTCAATCACATGAGTCTCACGAGGGTCTCACGTGTCAATCACGTGGGAATCACGGGGGAATAACGTGGGAACCACGTGTCAATCACGTGGAAATCACGAGGGAATCACGTGGGACTCACGTGGGAATCACGTGTCAATCACGTGAGAATCACGTGTCAGTCACTGGGAATCAGGTGGGAATCACGTGTCAATCACGTGGGAATCGAGTGGGAATCACGAGGGAATCACATGTCAATAACGTGGGAATCACGTGCGAATCACATGGGAATCACATGGGAATCATGCGTCAATCACGTGGGAAGAACGTAGGAATCATGTGTCAATCACGTGGGAATCTCGGGGGAATCGCATGGGAATCACGTGTCAATCACTTGGATATCACGTGGGAATCACGTGTCAATCACGTGGGAATCACGTGTCAATCACGTGGGTATCACGTGGGAATCACGTGGGAATCACGTGTCAATCACGTGGGAATCACATGGGAATCACTTGGGAATCACGTGTCAATCACGTTGGAATCTCGGGGGAATCGCATGGGAATCACGTGTCAATCACTTGGATATCACGTGGGAATCACGTGTCAATCACGTGGGAATCACGTGTCAATCACGTGGGTATCACGTGGGAATCACGTGGGAATCACGTGTCAATCACGTGGGAATCACGTGGGAATCACGTGGGAATCACGTGTCAATCACTTGAGAATCAAGTGGGAATCACGTGTCGATCACGTGGGAATCACGTGGGAATCACGTGTCAATCACGTGGGAATCACGTGGGAATCACCTGGGAATCACGTGGGACGCACGTGTCAATCACGTGGGAATCACGTGTCAGTCACGTGGGAATCACATGTCAATCACGTGGGAATCACGTGTCAATCACGTGGGAATCACGTGGGAATCACGTGGGAATCACGTGTAAATCACGTGGGAATCACGTGGGAATGACGTGGGAATCACTTGTCCATCACGTGGGCATAACGTGGGAATCACGTATCAATCACGTGGGAATCACGTGGAAATCACGTGTCAATCACGTGGGAATCACATGGGAATGATGTGGGAATCACCTGTAATTCACGTGGGAATCACGTGGGAATCACGTGTCAATCAAGTGGGAATCACGTAGGAATCACGTGTCAATCACGTGGGAATCACGTGGGAATCGCCTGGGAATCACGTGTCAATCACGTGGATATCACGTGGGAATCACGTGGGAATCACGTGTCAATCACGTGGGAATCACGTGGGAATCACGTGTCAATCACCTGCGTATCACGTGGGAATCACGTGGGAATCACTTGGGAATCACGTGTGAATCACGTTGGAATCACGTGGGAATCACATGGGAATCACGTGTCAATCACGTGGGAATCACGTGCGCATCACGTGGGGATCACGTGGGAAACACGTTGGAATCACGTTGTAATCACGTGTCAATCACGTGGGTATCACGTTGGAATCACTTGGGAATCACGTGTCAATCACGTGGGAATCACGTGAGAATCACGTGGGAATCACGTGGGAATCACGTGTCAATCACGTGGAATCACGTGGGAATCACGTGTCAATCACGTGAGAATCAAGTGGGAATCACGTGTCAATCACGTGGGAATCACGGGGGAATAACGTGGGAACCACGTGTCTATCACGTGGGAATCACGTAGGAATCACGTGGGACTCACGTGGGAATCACGTGTCAATCACGTGAGAATCACGTGTCAGTCACGTGTCAATCACGTGGGAATCACGTGTCAATCACGTGGGAATCACGTGGGAATCACGTGGGAATCACGTGTCAATTACGTGGGAATCACATGGGAATCACTTGGTAATGACGTGTCAATCATGTGGGAATCACAAGGGAATCACTTGGGAATCACGTGTCAATCACCTGGGAATCAAATGGGAATCACTTGGGAATCACGTGTCAATCACGTGGGAATCACGTAGGAATCACGTGGGACTCACGTGGGAATCACGTGTCAATCACGTGAGAATCACGTGTCAATCACGTGGGAATCACGTGTCAATCACGTGGGAATCGCGTGGGAATCACGAGGGAATCACATGTGAATAACGTGGGAATCACATGGGAATCACGTTGTAATCACGTGTCATTCATGTGGAAATCACGAGGGAATCACGTGTCAATCACTTGGGAATCACGAGGGAATCACGTGGGAATCACGTGTCAATCACGAGGGAATCACGTGTCAATCACGTGGGTATCACGTGGGTATCACGTGAGAATCACGTGGGAATCACGTGTCAATCACGTGGGAATCACATGGGAATCACTTGGGAATCACGTGTCAATCACGTGGGAATCACGTGTCGATCACGTGGGTATCACGTGGGAATCACGTGGGAATCACGTGTCAATCACGTGGGAATCACATGGGAATCACTTGGGAATCACGTGTCCATCACGTGGGAATCATGTGGGAATCACGTGTCAATCACGTGTCAATCACGTGGGAATCACGTGCGCATCACGTGGGGATCACGAGGGAGTCACGTTGGAATCACGTGGGAGTCACGTGTCAGTCACGTGGGTATCACGTTGGAATCACGTGTCAATCACGTGGGAATCACGTGGGAATCACGTGGGAATCACGTGTCAATCACGTGGGAATCACGTGTCAATCACGTGGGAATCACGTGGGAATCACGAGGGAAGCACATGTGAATAACGTGGGAATCACGTGCGATTCACGGGTCAATCACGTGTGTATCACGAGGGAATCACGTGGGAATCACATGGGAATCACGTGGGAATCATGCGTCAATCACATGGGAATCACGTAGGAATCACGTGTAAATCACGTGGGAATCACGTGGGAATGACGTGGGAATCACTTGTCCATCACGTGGGCACAACGTGGGAATCACGTATCAATCACGTGGGAATCACGTGGAAATCACGTGTCAATCACGTGGGAATCACATGGGAAAGATGTGGGAATCACCTGTAATTCACGTGGGAATCACGTGTGAATCACGTGTCAATCAAGTGGGAATCACGTAGGAATCACGTGTCAATCACGTGGGAATCACGTGGGAATCGCCTGGGAATCACGTGTCAATCACGTGGATATCACGTGGGAATCACGTGGGAATCACGTGGGAATCACGTGTCAATCACGTGGGAATCGCGTGGGAATCACGAGGGAATCACATGTGAATAACGTGGGAATCACGTGCGATTCACGGGTCAATCACGTGTGTATCACGAGGAATCACGTGGGAATCACATGGGAATCACGTGGGAATCATGCGTCAATCACATGGGAATTACGTAGGAATCACGTGTAAATCACGTGGGAATCACGTGGGAATGACGTGGGAATCACTTGTCCATCACGTGGGCATAACGTGGGAATCACGTATCAATCACGTGGGAATCACGTGGAATTCACGTGTCAATCACGTGGGAATCACATGGGAATGATGTGGGAATCACCTGTAATTCACGTGGGAATCACGTGGGAATCACGTGTCAATCAAGTGGGAATCACGTAGGAATCACGTGTCAAACACGTGGGAATCACGTGGGAATCGCCTGGGAATCACGTGTCAATCACGTGGATATCACGTGGGAATCACGTGGGAATCACGTGTCAATCATGTGGGAATCACGTGGGAATCACGTGTCAATCACCTGCGTATCACGTGGGAATCACGTGGGAATCACTTGGGAATCACGTGTGAATCACGTTGGAATCACGTGGGAATCACATGGGAATCACGTGTCAATCACGTGGGAATCACGTGCGCATCACGTGGGGATCACGTGGGAAACATGTTGGAATCACGTGGTAATCACGTGTCAATCACGTGGGTATCACATGGGAATCACTTGGGAATCACGTGTCAATCACGTGGGAATCACGTGAGAATCACGTGGGAATCACGTGTCAATCACGTGGAATCACGTGGGAATCACGTGTCAATCACGTGAGAATCAAGTGGGAATCACGTGTCAATCACGTGGGAATCACACGGGAATCACTTGGGAATCACATGTCAATCACGTGGGAATCACGTGGGAATCACCTGGGAATCACGTGGGACTCACGTGTCAATCAGGTGGGAATCACGTGTCAATCACGTGGGAATCACATGTCAATCACGTGGGAATCACGTGTCAATCACGTGGGTATCACGTGGGAATCACGTGGGAATAACGTGGGAATCACGTGTCAATAACGTGGGAATCACGAGGGAGTCACGTTGGAATCACGAGCGAATCAAGTGTCAATCACATGAGTCTCACGAGGGAATCACGTGTCAATCACGAGGGAATCACGTGGGACTCACGTGGGAATCACGTGTCAATCACGTGAGAATCACGTGTCAGTCACTGGGAATCAGGTGGGAATCACGTGTCAATCACGTGGGAATCGAGTGGGAATCACGAGGGAATCACATGTCAATAACGTGGGAAGCACGTGCGAATCACATGGGAACCACATGGGAATCATGCGTCAATCACGTGGGAAGAACGTAGGAATCATGTGACAATCACGTGGGAATCTCGGGGGAATCGCATGGGAATCACGTGTCATTCACTTGGATATCACGTGGGAATCACGTGGGAATCACGTGTCAATCACGTGGGAATCACGTGTCAATCACGTGGGTATCACGTGGGAATCACGTGAGAATCACGTGTCAATCACGTGGGAATCACATGGGAATCACTTGGGAATCACGTGCCAATCACGTTGGAATCACGTGGGAATCACGTGGGAATCACGTGGGAATCACGTGTCAATCATGTGAGAATCAAGTGGGAATCACGTGTCGATCACGTGGGAATCACGTGGGAATCACGTGTCAATCACGTGGGAATCACGTGGGAATCACCTGGGAATCACGTGGGACTCACGTGTCAATCACGTGGGAATCACGTGTCAGTCACGTGGGAATCACATGTCAATCACGTGGGAATCACGTGTCAATCACGTGGGTATCACGTGGGAATCACGTGGGAATCACGTGGGAATCACGTGTCAATAACGTGGGAATCACGAGGGAGTCACGTTGGAACCACGAGCGAATCACGTGTCAATCACATGAGACACACGAGGGAATCACCTGTCAATCACGTGGGAATCACGGGGGAGTAACGTGGGAACCACGTGTCAATCACGTGGGGATCATGAGGGAATCACGTTGGAATCACGTGGGAGTCACGTGTCAGTCACGTGGGTATCACGTGGGAATCACGTGGGAATCACGTGGGAATCACGTGGTAATCACGTGTCATTCATGTGGAAATCACGAGGGAATCACGTGTCAATCACTTGGGAATCACGAGGGAATCACGTGTCAATCACGTGGGAATCACGTGGGACTCACGTGGGAATCACGTGGGAATCACGTGTCAATCACGTGGGTATCACGTGGGAATCACGTGTCAATCACGTGGGAATCACGTGGGAATCACGTGGGAATCACGTGTCAATCACGTGGGAATCACGTGTCAATCACGTGGGAATCGCGTGGGAATCACGAGGGAATCACATGTGAATAACGTGGGAATCACGTGCGATTCACGGGTCAATCACGTGTGTATCACGAGGGAATCACGTGGGAATCACATGGGAATCACGTGGCAATCATGCGTCAATCACATGGGAATCACGTAGGAATCACGTGTAAATCACGTGGGAATCACGTGGGAATGACGTGGGAATCACTTGTCTATCACGTGGGCATAACGTGGGAATCACGTATCAATCACGTGGGAATCACGTGGAAATCACGTGTCAATCACGTGGGAATCACATGGGAATGATGTGGGAATCACCTGTAATTCACGTGGGAATCACGTGGGAATCACGTGTCAATCAAGTGGGAATCACGTAGGAATCACGTGTCAATCACGTGGGAATCACGTGGGAATCGCCTGGGAATCACGTGTCAATCACGTGGATATCACGTGGGAATCACGTGGGAATCACGTGTCAATCACGTGGGAATCACGTGGGAATCACGTGTCAATCACCTGCGTATCACGTGGGAATCACGTGGGAATCACTTGGGAATCACGTGTGAATCACGTTGGAATCACGTGGGAATCACATGGGAATCACGTGTCAATCACGTGGGAATCACGTGCGCATCACGTGGGGATCACGTGGGAACCACGTTGGAATCACGTGGTAATCACGTGTCA
This sequence comes from Muntiacus reevesi, assembly GCF_963930625.1. Lineage (NCBI taxonomy): Eukaryota > Metazoa > Chordata > Mammalia > Artiodactyla > Cervidae > Muntiacus > Muntiacus reevesi. Next base: position 110,934 of record NW_027077830.1, on the reverse strand, counting down.
ATCACGTGGGTATCACGTGGGAATCACTTGGGAATCACGTGTCAATCACGTGGGAATCACGTGAGAATCACGTGGGAATCACGTGGGAATCACGTGTCAATCACGTGGAATCACGTGGGAATCACGTGTCAATCACGTGGGAATCACATGGGAATGATGTGGGAATCACCTGTAATTCACGTGGGAATCACGTGGGAATCACGTGTCAATCAAGTGGGAATCACGTAGGAATCACGTATCAATCACGTGGGAATCACGTGGAATTCACGTGTCAATCACGTGGGAATCACATGGGAATGATGTGGGAATCACCTGTAATTCACGTGGGAATCACGTGGGAATCACGTGTCAATCAAGTGGGAATCACGTAGGAATCACGTGTCAAACACGTGGGAATCACGTGGGAATCGCCTGGGAATCACGTGTCAATCACGTGGATATCACGTGGGAATCACGTGGGAATCACGTGTCAATCATGTGGGAATCACGTGGGAATCACGTGTCAATCACCTGCGTATCACGTGGGAATCACGTGGGAATCACTTGGGAATCACGTGTGAATCACGTTGGAATCACGTGGGAATCACATGGGAATCACGTGTCAATCACGTGGGAATCACGTGCGCATCACGTGGGGATCACGTGGGAAACATGTTGGAATCACGTGGTAATCACGTGTCAATCACGTGGGTATCACATGGGAATCACTTGGGAATCACGTGTCAATCACGTGGGAATCACGTGAGAATCACGTGGGAATCACGTGTCAATCACGTGGAATCACGTGGGAATCACGTGTCAATCACGTGAGAATCAAGTGGGAATCACGTGTCAATCACGTGGGAATCACACGGGAATCACTTGGGAATCACATGTCAATCACGTGGGAATCACGTGGGAATCACCTGGGAATCACGTGGGACTCACGTGTCAATCAGGTGGGAATCACGTGTCAATCACGTGGGAATCACATGTCAATCACGTGGGAATCACGTGTCAATCACGTGGGTATCACGTGGGAATCACGTGGGAATAACGTGGGAATCACGTGTCAATAACGTGGGAATCACGAGGGAGTCACGTTGGAATCACGAGCGAATCAAGTGTCAATCACATGAGTCTCACGAGGGAATCACGTGTCAATCACGAGGGAATCACGTGGGACTCACGTGGGAATCACGTGTCAATCACGTGAGAATCACGTGTCAGTCACTGGGAATCAGGTGGGAATCACGTGTCAATCACGTGGGAATCGAGTGGGAATCACGAGGGAATCACATGTCAATAACGTGGGAAGCACGTGCGAATCACATGGGAACCACATGGGAATCATGCGTCAATCACGTGGGAAGAACGTAGGAATCATGTGACAATCACGTGGGAATCTCTGGGGAATCGCATGGGAATCACGTGTCATTCACTTGGATATCACGTGGGAATCACGTGGGAATCACGTGTCAATCACGTGGGAATCACGTGTCAATCACGTGGGTATCACGTGGGAATCACGTGTCAATCACGTGGGAATCACGTGGGAATCACGTGGGAATCACGTGTCAATCACGTGGGAATCACGTGTCAATCACGTGGGAATCGCGTGGGAATCACGAGGGAATCACATGTGAATAACGTGGGAATCACGTGCGATTCACGGGTCAATCACGTGTGTATCACGAGGGAATCACGTGGGAATCACATGGGAATCACGTGGCAATCATGCGTCAATCACATGGGAATCACGTAGGAATCACGTGTAAATCACGTGGGAATCACGTGGGAATGACGTGGGAATCACTTGTCTATCACGTGGGCATAACGTGGGAATCACGTATCAATCACGTGGGAATCACGTGGAAATCACGTGTCAATCACGTGGGAATCACATGGGAATGATGTGGGAATCACCTGTAATTCACGTGGGAATCACGTGGGAATCACGTGTCAATCAAGTGGGAATCACGTAGGAATCACGTGTCAATCACGTGGGAATCACGTGGGAATCGCCTGGGAATCACGTGTCAATCACGTGGATATCACGTGGGAATCACGTGGGAATCACGTGTCAATCACGTGGGAATCACGTGGGAATCACGTGTCAATCACCTGCGTATCACGTGGGAATCACGTGGGAATCACTTGGGAATCACGTGTGAATCACGTTGGAATCACGTGGGAATCACATGGGAATCACGTGTCAATCACGTGGGAATCACGTGCGCATCACGTGGGGATCACGTGGGAACCACGTTGGAATCACGTGGTAATCACGTGTCAATCACGTGGGTATCACGTGGGAATCACTTGGGAATCACGTGTCAATCACGTGGGAATCACGTGAGAATCACGTGGGAATCACGTGGGAATCACGTGTCAATCACGTGGAATCACGTGGAAATCACGTGTCAATCACGTGGGAATCACATGGGAATGATGTGGGAATCACCTGTAATTCACGTGGGAATCACGTGGGAATCACGTGTCAATCAAGTGGGAATCACGTAGGAATCACGTATCAATCACGTGGGAATCACGTGGAATTCACGTGTCAATCACGTGGGAATCACATGGGAATGATGTGGGAATCACCTGTAATTCACGTGGGAATCACGTGGGAATCACGTGTCAATCAAGTGGGAATCACGTAGGAATCACGTGTCAAACACGTGGGAATCACGTGGGAATCGCCTGGGAATCACGTGTCAATCACGTGGATATCACGTGGGAATCACGTGGGAATCACGTGTCAATCATGTGGGAATCACGTGGGAATCACGTGTCAATCACCTGCGTATCACGTGGGAATCACGTGGGAATCACTTGGGAATCACGTGTGAATCACGTTGGAATCACGTGGGAATCACATGGGAATCACGTGTCAATCACGTGGGAATCACGTGCGCATCACGTGGGGATCACGTGGGAAACATGTTGGAATCACGTGGTAATCACGTGTCAATCACGTGGGTATCACATGGGAATCACTTGGGAATCACGTGTCAATCACGTGGGAATCACGTGAGAATCACGTGGGAATCACGTGTCAATCACGTGGAATCACGTGGGAATCACGTGTCAATCACGTGAGAATCAAGTGGGAATCACGTGTCAATCACGTGGGAATCACACGGGAATCACTTGGGAATCACATGTCAATCACGTGGGAATCACGTGGGAATCACCTGGGAATCACGTGGGACTCACGTGTCAATCAGGTGGGAATCACGTGTCAATCACGTGGGAATCACATGTCAATCACGTGGGAATCACGTGTCAATCACGTGGGTATCACGTGGGAATCACGTGGGAATAACGTGGGAATCACGTGTCAATAACGTGGGAATCACGAGGGAGTCACGTTGGAATCACGAGCGAATCAAGTGTCAATCACATGAGTCTCACGAGGGAATCACGTGTCAATCACGAGGGAATCACGTGGGACTCACGTGGGAATCACGTGTCAATCACGTGAGAATCACGTGTCAGTCACTGGGAATCAGGTGGGAATCACGTGTCAATCACGTGGGAATCGAGTGGGAATCACGAGGGAATCACATGTCAATAACGTGGGAAGCACGTGCGAATCACATGGGAACCACATGGGAATCATGCGTCAATCACGTGGGAAGAACGTAGGAATCATGTGACAATCACGTGGGAATCTCGGGGGAATCGCATGGGAATCACGTGTCATTCACTTGGATATCACGTGGGAATCACGTGGGAATCACGTGTCAATCACGTGGGAATCACGTGTCAATCACGTGGGTATCACGTGGGAATCACGTGGGAATCACGTGTCAATCACGTGGGAATCACATGGGAATCACTTGGGAATCACGTGCCAATCACGTTGGAATCACGTGGGAATCACGTGGGAATCACGTGGGAATCACGTGTCAATCATGTGAGAATCAAGTGGGAATCACGTGTCGATCACGTGGGAATCACGTGGGAATCACGTGTCAATCACGTGGGAATCACGTGGGAATCACCTGGGAATCACGTGGGACTCACGTGTCAATCACGTGGGAATCACGTGTCAGTCACGTGGGAATCACATGTCAATCACGTGGGAATCACGTGTCAATCACGTGGGTATCACGTGGGAATCACGTGGGAATCACGTGGGAATCACGTGTCAATAACGTGGGAATCACGAGGGAGTCACGTTGGAACCACGAGCGAATCACGTGTCAATCACATGAGACACACGAGGGAATCACCTGTCAATCACGTGGGAATCACGGGGGAGTAACGTGGGAACCACGTGTCAATCACGTGGGGATCATGAGGGAATCACGTTGGAATCACGTGGGAGTCACGTGTCAGTCACGTGGGTATCACGTGGGAATCACGTGGGAATCACGTGGGAATCACGTGGTAATCACGTGTCATTAATGTGGAAATCACGAGGGAATCACGTGTCAATCACTTGGGAATCACGAGGGAATCACGTGTCAATCACGTGGGAATCACGTGGGACTCACGTGGGAATCACGTGGGAATCACGTGTCAATCACGTGGGTATCACGTGGGAATCACGTGTCAATCACGTGGGAATCACGTGGGAATCACGTGGGAATCACGTGTCAATCACGTGGGAATCACGTGTCAATCACGTGGGAATCGCGTGGGAATCACGAGGGAATCACATGTGAATAACGTGGGAATCACGTGCGATTCACGGGTCAATCACGTGTGTATCACGAGGGAATCACGTGGGAATCACATGGGAATCACGTGGCAATCATGCGTCAATCACATGGGAATCACGTAGGAATCACGTGTAAATCACGTGGGAATCACGTGGGAATGACGTGGGAATCACTTGTCTATCACGTGGGCATAACGTGGGAATCACGTATCAATCACGTGGGAATCACGTGGAAATCACGTGTCAATCACGTGGGAATCACATGGGAATGATGTGGGAATCACCTGTAATTCACGTGGGAATCACGTGGGAATCACGTGTCAATCAAGTGGGAATCACGTAGGAATCACGTGTCAATCACGTGGGAATCACGTGGGAATCGCCTGGGAATCACGTGTCAATCACGTGGATATCACGTGGGAATCACGTGGGAATCACGTGTCAATCACGTGGGAATCACGTGGGAATCACGTGTCAATCACCTGCGTATCACGTGGGAATCACGTGGGAATCACTTGGGAATCACGTGTGAATCACGTTGGAATCACGTGGGAATCACATGGGAATCACGTGTCAATCACGTGGGAATCACGTGCGCATCACGTGGGGATCACGTGGGAACCACGTTGGAATCACGTGGTAATCACGTGTCAATCACGTGGGTATCACGTGGGAATCACTTGGGAATCACGTGTCAATCACGTGGGAATCACGTGAGAATCACGTGGGAATCACGTGGGAATCACGTGTCAATCACGTGGAATCACGTGGGAATCACGTGTCAATCACGTGAGAATCAAGTGGGAATCACGTGTCAATCACGTGGGAATCACACGGGAATCACTTGGGAATCACATGTCAATCACGTGGGAATCACGTGGGAATCACCTGGGAATCACGTGGAACTCACGTGTCAATCACGTGGGAATCACGTGTCAATCACGTGGGAATCACATGTCAATCACGTGGGAATCACGTGTCAATCACGTGGGTATCACGTGGGAATCACGTGGGAATAACGTGGGAATCACGTGTCAATAACGTGGGAATCACGAGGGAGTCACGTTGGAATCACGAGCGAATCACGTGTCAATCACATGAGTCTCACGAGGGTCTCACGTGTCAATCACGTGGGAATCACGGGGGAATAACGTGGGAACCACGTGTCAATCACGTGGAAATCACGAGGGAATCACGTGGGACTCACGTGGGAATCACGTGTCAATCACGTGAGAATCACGTGTCAGTCACTGGGAATCAGGTGGGAATCACGTGTCAATCACGTGGGAATCGAGTGGGAATCACGAGGGAATCACATGTCAATAACGTGGGAATCACGTGCGAATCACATGGGAATCACATGGGAATCATGCGTCAATCACGTGGGAAGAACGTAGGAATCATGTGTCAATCACGTGGGAATCTCGGGGGAATCGCATGGGAATCACGTGTCAATCACTTGGATTTCACGTGGGAATCACGTGTCAATCACGTGGGAATCACGTGTCAATCACGTGGGTATCACGTGGGAATCACGTGGGAATCACGTGTCAATCACGTGGGAATCACATGGGAATCACTTGGGAATCACGTGTCAATCACGTTGGAATCTCGGGGGAATCGCATGGGAATCACGTGTCAATCACTTGGATATCACGTGGGAATCACGTGTCAATCACGTGGGAATCACGTGTCAATCACGTGGGTATCACGTGGGAATCACGTGGGAATCACGTGTCAATCACGTGGGAATCACGTGGGAATCACGTGTCAATCACTTGAGAATCAAGTGGGAATCACGTGTCGATCACGTGGGAATCACGTGGGAATCACGTGTCAATCACGTGGGAATCACGTGGGAATCACCTGGGAATCACGTGGGACGCACGTGTCAATCACGTGGGAATCACGTGTCAGTCACGTGGGAATCACATGTCAATCACGTGGGAATCACGTGTCAATCACGTGGGAATCACGTGGGAATCACGTGGGAATCACGTGTAAATCACGTGGGAATCACGTGGGAATGACGTGGGAATCACTTGTCCATCACGTGGGCATAACGTGGGAATCACGTATCAATCACGTGGGAATCACGTGGAAATCACGTGTCAATCACGTGGGAATCACATGGGAATGATGTGGGAATCACCTGTAATTCACGTGGGAATCACGTGGGAATCACGTGTCAATCAAGTGGGAATCACGTAGGAATCACGTGTCAATCACGTGGGAATCACGTGGGAATCGCCTGGGAATCACGTGTCAATCACGTGGATATCACGTGGGAATCACGTGGGAATCACGTGTCAATCACGTGGGAATCACGTGGGAATCACGTGTCAATCACCTGCGTATCACGTGGGAATCACGTGGGAATCACTTGGGAATCACGTGTGAATCACGTTGGAATCACGTGGGAATCACATGGGAATCACGTGTCAATCACGTGGGAATCACGTGCGCATCACGTGGGGATCACGTGGGAAACACGTTGGAATCACGTTGTAATCACGTGTCAATCACGTGGGTATCACGTGGGAATCACTTGGGAATCACGTGTCAATCACGTGGGAATCACGTGAGAATCACGTGGGAATCACGTGGGAATCACGTGTCAATCACGTGGAATCACGTGGGAATCACGTGTCAATCACGTGAGAATCAAGTGGGAATCACGTGTCAATCACGTGGGAATCACGGGGGAATAACGTGGGAACCACGTGTCTATCACGTGGGAATCACGTAGGAATCACGTGGGACTCACGTGGGAATCACGTGTCAATCACGTGAGAATCACGTGTCAGTCACGTGTCAATCACGTGAGAATCACGTGTCAATCACGTGGGAATCACGTGGGAATCACGTGGGAATCACGTGTCAATTACGTGGGAATCACATGGGAATCACTTGGTAATGACGTGTCAATCATGTGGGAATCACAAGGGAATCACTTGGGAATCACGTGTCAATCACCTGGGAATCAAATGGGAATCACTTGGGAATCACGTGTCAATCACGTGGGAATCACGTAGGAATCACGTGGGACTCACGTGGGAATCACGTGTCAATCACGTGAGAATCACGTGTCAATCACGTGGGAATCACGTGTCAATCACGTGGGAATCGCGTGGGAATCACGAGGGAATCACATGTGAATAACGTGGGAATCACATGGGAATCACGTTGTAATCACGTGTCATTCATGTGGAAATCACGAGGGAATCACGTGTCAATCACTTGGGAATCACGAGGGAATCACGTGGGAATCACGTGTCAATCACGAGGGAATCACGTGTCAATCACGTGGGTATCACGTGGGTATCACGTGAGAATCACGTGGGAATCACGTGTCAATCACGTGGGAATCACATGGGAATCACTTGGGAATCACGTGTCAATCACGTGGGAATCACGTGTCGATCACGTGGGTATCACGTGGGAATCACGTGGGAATCACGTGTCAATCACGTGGGAATCACATGGGAATCACTTGGGAATCACGTGTCCATCACGTGGGAATCATGTGGGAATCACGTGTCAATCACGTGTCAATCACGTGGGAATCACGTGCGCATCACGTGGGGATCACGAGGGAGTCACGTTGGAATCACGTGGGAGTCACGTGTCAGTCACGTGGGTATCACGTTGGAATCACGTGTCAATCACGTGGGAATCACGTGGGAATCACGTGGGAATCACGTGTCAATCACGTGGGAATCACGTGTCAATCACGTGGGAATCACGTGGGAATCACGAGGGAAGCACATGTGAATAACGTGGGAATCACGTGCGATTCACGGGTCAATCACGTGTGTATCACGAGGGAATCACGTGGGAATCACATGGGAATCACGTGGGAATCATGCGTCAATCACATGGGAATCACGTAGGAATCACGTGTAAATCACGTGGGAATCACGTGGGAATGACGTGGGAATCACTTGTCCATCACGTGGGCATAACGTGGGAATCACGTATCAATCACGTGGGAATCACGTGGAAATCACGTGTCAATCACGTGGGAATCACATGGGAATGATGTGGGAATCACCTGTAATTCACGTGGGAATCACGTGGGAATCACGTGTCAATCAAGTGGGAATCACGTAGGAATCACGTGTCAATCACGTGGGAATCACGTGGGAATCGCCTGGGAATCACGTGTCAATCACGTGGATATCACGTGGGAATCACGTGGGAATCACGTGTCAATCACGTGGGAATCACGTGGGAATCACGTGTCAATCACCTGGGTATCACGTGGGAATCACGTGGGAATCACGTGTCAATCACGTGGGAATCACGTGGGAATCACGTGTCAATCACCTGGGTATCACGTGGGAATCATTTTGGAATCACGTGTCAATCACGTGGGAATCACGTGAGAATCACATGAGAATCACGTGTCAATCACGTGGAATCACGTGGGAATCACGTGTCAATCACGTGAGAATCAAGTGGGAATTACGTGTCAATCACGTGGGAATCACGTGGGAATCACGTGTCAATCACGTGGGAATCACACGGGAATCACTTGGGAATCACATGTCAATCACGTGGGAATCACGTGGGAGTAACGTGTCAATCATGTGAGAATCACGTGGGAATCACGTGGGAATCACGTGGGAATCACGTGTCAATCACGTGGGAATCACCGGGGAATCACGTGTCAATCATGTGGGAATCACGTGTCAATCACGAGTGAATCACGTGGGAATCACGTGGGAATCATTTGGGAATCACGTGTCAATCACGTTGGAATCACGTGGAAATCACGTGGGCGTCACGTGTCAATCACGTGGGAATCACATGGGAATCACGTGTCAATCACGTGGGAATCACGTGGGAATCACGTGTGAATCCCGTGGGAACTACGTATCATTCACGTGGGAATCACGTGTCAATCACGTGGAAATCACGTGGGAATCAGGTGTCAATCACGTGGAAATCAGGTGAGAATCACGTGGGAATCACGTGGGAATCACGTGGGAATCACTTGGGAATCACGTGTCAATCACGTGGAATCACGTGGGAATCACGTGTCAATCACGTGAGAATCAAGTGGGAATCACGTGTCAATCACGTGGGAATCACACGGGAATCACTTGGGAATCACCTGTCAATCACGTGGTAATCACGTGGGAATCACCTGGGAATCACGTGGGACTCACGTGTCAGTCACGTGGGAATCACGTGTCAATCACGTTGGAATCACATGTCAATCACGTGGGAATCACGTGTCAATCACGTGGGTATCACGTGGGAATCACGTGGGAATAACGTGGGAATCACGTGGGAATAACGTGGGAATCACGAGGGAGTCACGTTGTAATCACGAGCGAATCACGTGTCAATCACATGAGACTCACGAGGGAATCACCTGTCAATCACGTGGGAATCACGGGGGAGTAACGTGGGAACCACGTGTCAATCACGTGGGGATCACGAGGGAATCACGTTGGAATCACGTGGGAGTCACGTGTCAGTCACGTGGGTATCACGTGGGAATCACGTGGGAATCACGTGTCAATCACGTGGGAATCACGGGGGAATAACGTGGGAACCACGTGTCAATCACGTGGAAATCACGAGGGAATCACGTGGGACTCACGTGGGAATCACGTGTCAGTCACTGGGAATCAGGTGGGAATCACGTGTCAATCACGTGGGAATCGAGTGGGAATCACGAGGGAATCACATGTCAATAACGTGGGAATCACGTGCGAATCACATGGGAATCACATAGGAATCATGCGTCAATCACGTGGGAAGAACGTAGGAATCATGTGTCAATCACGTGGGAATCTCGGGGGAATCACGTGTCAATCACGTGGGAATCACGTGTCAATCACGTGGGTATCACGTGGGAATCACGTGGGAATCACCTGTCAATCACGTGGGAATCACATGGGAATCACTTGGGAATCACGTGTCAATCACGTTGGAATCACGTGGGAATCACGTGGGAATCACGTGGGAATCATGTGTCAATCACGTGAGAATCAAGTGGGAATCACGTGTCGATCACGTGGGAATCACGTGGGAATCACGTGTCAATCACGTGGGAATCACGTGGTAATCACCTGGGAATCACGTGGGACTCACGTGTCAATCACGTGGGAATCACGTGTCAGTCACGTGGGAATCACATGTCAATCACGTGGGAATCACGTGTCAATCACGTGGGTATCACGTGGGAATCACGTGGGAATCACGTGGGAATCACGTGTCAATAACGTGGGAATCACGAGGGAGTCACGTTGGAACCACGAGCGAATCACGTGTCAATCACATGAGACTCACGAGGGAATCACGTGTCAATCACGTGGGAATCACGGGGGAATAACGTGGGAACCAAGTGTCTATCACGTGGAAATCACGTAGGAATCACGTGGGACTCACGTGGGAATCACGAGTCAATCACGTGAGAATCCGGTGTCAGTCACGTGTCAATCACGTGGGAATCACGTGTCAATCACGTGGGAATCACGTGGGAATCACGTGGGAATCACGTGTCAATTACGTGGGAATCACATGGGAATCACTTGGGAATGACGTGTCAATCATGTGGGAATCACATGGGAATCACTTGGGAATCACGTGTCAATCACCTGGGAATCAAATGGGAATCACTTGGGAATCACGTGTCAATCACGTGTGAATCACGTAGGAATCACGTGGGACTCACGTGGGAATCACGTGTCAATCATGTGAGAATCACGTGTCAATCACGTGGGAATCACGTGGGAATCACGTGTCAATCACGTGGGAATCGCGTGGGAATCACGAGGGAATCACATGTGAATAACGTGGGAATCACATGGGAATCACGTTGTAATCACGTGTCATTCATGTGGAAATCACCAGGGAATCACGTGTCAATCACTTGGGAATCACGAGGGAATCACGTGGGAATCACGTGTCAATCACGAGGGAATCACGTGTCAATCACGTGGGTATCACGTGGGTATCACGTGAGAATCACGTGGGAATCACGTGTCAATCACGTGGGAATCACATGGGAATCACTTGGGAATCACGTGTCAATCACGTGGGAATCACGTGTCGATCACGTGGGTATCACGTGGGAATCACGTGGGAATCACGTGTCAATCACGTGGGAATCACATGGGAATCACTTGGGAATCACGTGTCCATCACGTGGGAACCATGTGGGAATCACGTGTCAGTCACGTGTCAATCACGTGGGCATCACGTGCGCATCACGTGGGGATCACGAGGGAGTCACGTTGGAATCACGTAGGAGTCACGTGTCAATCACGTGGGTATCACGTGGGAATCACGTGTCAATCACGTGGGAATCACGTGGGAATCACGTGGGAATCACGTGTCAATCACGTGGGAATCACGTGTCAATCACGTGGGAATCGCGTGGGAATCACGAGGGAATCACGTGTGAATAACGTGGGAATCACGTGCGATTCACGGGTCAATCACGTGTGTATCACGAGGGAATCACGTGGGAATCACATGGGTATCACGTGGGAATCATGCGTCAATCACATGGGAATCACGTAGGAATCACATGTAAATCACGTTGGAATCACGTGGGAATGACGTGGGAATCACGTGTCATTCATGTGGAAATCACAAGGGAATCACGTGTCAATCACTTGGAAATCACGAGGGAATCACGTGTCAATCACGTGGGAATCACTTGGGAATCACGTGTCAATCACGTGGGAATCACGTATCAATCACGTGGGCATCACGTGCGCATCACGTGGGGATCATGAGGGAATCACGTTGGAATCACCTGGGAGTCACGTGTCAATCACGTGGGAATCACATGGGAATGATGTGGGAATCACCTGTAATTCACGTTGGAATCACGTGGGAGTCACGTGTCAGTCACGTGGGTATCACGTGGGAATCACGTGTCAATCACGTGGATATCACGTGGGAATCACGTGGGAATCACGTGTCAATCACGTGGGAATCACGTGGGAATCACGTGTCAATCACCTGGGTATCACGTGGGAATCACGTGGGAATCACGTGTCAATCACGTGGGAATCACGTGGGAGTAACGTGTCAATCATGTGAGAATCACGTGGGAATCACGTGGGAATCACGTGGGAATCACGTGTCAATCACGTGGGAATCACCGGGGAATCACGTGTCAATCACGTGGGAATCATGTGGGAATCACGTGTCAATCACGAGTGAATCACGTGAGAATCACGTGGGAATCATTTGGGAATCACGTGTCAATCACGTTGGAATCACGTGGAAATCACGTGGGAATCACGTGTCAATCACGTGGGAATCACATGGGAATCACGTGTCAATCACGTGGGAATCACGTGGGAATCACGTGGGAATCCCGTTGGACCTACGTATCATTCACGTGGGAATCACGTGTCAATCACGTGGAAATCACGTGGGAATCAGGTGTCAATCACGTGGAAATCATGTGATAATCACGTGGGAATCACGTGGGAATCACGTGGGAATCACTTGAGAATCACGTGTCAATCACGTGGAATCACGTGGGAATCACGTGTCAATCACGTGAGAATCAAGTGGGAATCACGTGTCAATCACGTGGGAATCACACGGGAATCACTTGGGAATCACCTGTCAATCACGTAGTAATCACGTGGGAATCACCTGGGAATCACGTGGGACTCACGTGTCAGTCACGTGGGAATCACGTGTCAGTCACGTTGGAATCACATGTCAATCACGTGGGAATCACGTGTCAATCACGTGGGTATCACGAGGGAATCACGTGGGAATAACGTGGGAATCACGTGTCAATCACGTGGGTATCACGAGGGAATCACGTGGGAATAACGTGAGAATCACGTGTCAATAACGTGGGAATCACGAGGGAGTCACGTTGGAATCACGAGCGAATCACGTGTCAATAACATGAGACTCACGAGGGAATCACCTGTCAATCACGTGGGAATCACGGGGGAGTAACGTGGGAACCAGGTGTCAAACACGTGGGGATCACGAGGGAATCACGTTGGAATCACGTGGGAGTCACGTGTCAGTCACGTGGGTATCACGTGGGAATCACGTGGGAATCACGTGGGAATCACGTGGTAATCACGTGTCATTCATGTGGAAATCACGAGGGAATCACGTGTCAATCACTTGGGAATCACGAGGGAATCACGTGTCAATCACGTGGGAATCATTTGGGAATCACGTGTCAATCACGTGGGAATCACGTATCAATCACGTGGCCATCACGTGCGCATCACGTGGGGATCACGAGGGAATCACGTTGGAATCACCTGGGAGTCACGTGTCAATCACGTGGGTATCACGTGGCAATCACATGGGAATCACGTGTCATTCATGTGGAAATCACGTGGGAATCACGTGAGATTCACGTGGGAATCACGTGTCAATCACTTGTCAATCACGTGGGAATCACGTGGGAATCACGTATCAATCACGTGGGAATCACCGGGGAATCACGTGTCAATCACGTGGGAATCATGTGGGAATCACGTGTCAATCACGAGTGAATCACGTGGGAATCACGTGGGAATCATTTGGGAATCACGTGTCAATCACGTTGGAATCACGTGGAAATCACGTGGGAATCACGTGTCAATCACGTGGGAATCACGTGGGAATCACGTGTCAATCACGTGGGAATCACGTGGGAATCACGTGGGAATCCCGTGGGAACTACGTATCATTCACGTGGGAATCACGTGTCAATCACGTGGGCATCACGTGGGAATCACGTGTCAATCACGTGGGAATCACGTGGGAATCACGTGTCAATCACGTGGGAATCACGTGGGAGTCACTTGGGAATCACGTGGGAATCACATGTTAATCACGTGATAATCACTTGGGAATCACGTGTCCATCACGTGGATATCATGTGGAAGTCACGTGTCAATCACGAGTGAATCACGTGGGAATCACTTGGGAATAACGTGTCAATCACGTGGAAATCACGTGGGAATCACGTGTCAATCACCTGGGTATCACGTGGGAATCACGTGGGAATCACGTGTCAATCACGTGGGAATCACGTGGGATTCACGTGTCAATCACCTGGGTATCACGTGGGAATCACTTTGGAATCACGTGTCAATCACGTGGGAATCACGTGAGAATCACGTGGGAATCAAGTGGGAATCACATGGGAATCACATGAGAATCACGTGTCAATCACGTGGAATCACGTGGGAATCACGTGTCAATCACGTGAGAATCAAGTGGGAATTACGTGTCAATCACGTGGGAATCACGTGGAAATCACGTGTCAATCACGTGGGAATCACACGGGAATCACTTGGGAATCACATGTCAATCACGTGGGAATCACGTGGGAGTAACGTGTCAATCATGTGAGAATCACGTGGGAATCACGTGGGAATCACGTGGGAATCACGTGTCAATCACGTGGGAATCACCGGGGAATCACGTGTCAATCATGTGGGAATCACGTGTCAATCACGAGTGAATCACGTGGGAATCACGTGGGAATCATTTGGGAATCACGTGTCAATCACGTTGGAATCACGTGGAAATCACGTGGGAGTCACGTGTCAATCACGTGGGAATCACATGGGAATCACGTGTCAATCACGTGGGAATCACGTGGGAATCACGTGGGAATCCCGTGGGACTCACGTGTCAGTCACGTGGGAATCACGTGTCAATCACGTTGGAATCACATGTCAATCACGTGGGAATCACGTGTCAATCACGTGGGTATCACGTGGGAATCACGTGGGAATAACGTGGGAATCACGTGGGAATAACGTGGGAATCACGAGGGAGTCACGTTGTAATCACGAGCGAATCACGTGTCAATCACATGAGACTCACGAGGGAATCACCTGTCAATCACGTGGGAATCACGGGGGAGTAACGTGGGAACCACGTGTCAGTCACGTGGGTATCACGTGGGAATCACGTGGGAATCACGTGTCAATCACGTGGGAATCACGGGGGAATAACGTGGGAACCACGTGTCAATCACGTGGAAATCACGAGGGAATCACGTGGGACTCACGTGGGAATCACGTGTCAGTCACTGGGAATCAGGTGGGAATCACGTGTCAATCACGTGGGAATCGAGTGGGAATCACGAGGGAATCACATGTCAATAACGTGGGAATCACGTGCGAATCACATGGGAATCACATGGGAATCATGCGTCAATCACGTGGGAAGAACGTAGGAATCATGTGTCAATCACGTGGGAATCTCGGGGGAATCACGTGTCAATCACGTGGGAATCACGTGTCAATCACGTGGGTATCACGTGGGAATCACGTGGGAATCACCTGTCAATCACGTGGGAATCACATGGGAATCACTTGGGAATCACGTGTCAATCACGTTGGAATCACGTGGGAATCACGTGGGAATCACGTGGGAATCATGTGTCAATCACGTGAGAATCAAGTGGGAATCACGTGTCGATCACGTGGGAATCACGTGGGAATCACGTGTCAATCACGTGGGAATCACGTGGGAATCACCTGGGAATCACGTGGGACTCACGTGTCAATCACGTGGGAATCACGTGTCAGTCACGTGGGAATCACATGTCAATCACGTGGGAATCACGTGTCAATCACGTGGGTATCACGTGGGAATCACGTGGGAATCACGTGGGAATCACATGTCAATAACGTGGGAATCACGAGGGAGTCACGTTGGAACCACGAGCGAATCACGTGTCAATCACATGAGACTCACGAGGGAATCACGTGTCAATCACGTGGGAATCACGGGGGAATAACGTGGGAACCAAGTGTCTATCACGTGGAAATCACGTAGGAATCACGTGGGACTCACGTGGGAATCACGTGTCAATCACGTGAGAATCCGGTGTCAGTCACGTGTCAATCACGTGGGAATCACGTGTCAATCACGTGGGAATCACGTGGGAATCACCTGGGAATCACGTGTCAATTACGTGGGAATCACATGGGAATCACTTGGGAATGACGTGTCAATCATGTGGGAATCACATGGGAATCACTTGGGAATCACGTGTCAATCACCTGGGAATCAAATGGGAATCACTTGGGAATCACGTGTCAATCACGTGTGAATCACGTAGGAATCACGTGGGACTCACGTGGGAATCACGTGTCAATCATGTGAGAATCACGTGTCAATCACGTGGGAATCACGTGGGAATCACGTGTCAATCACGTGGGAATCGCGTGGGAATCACGAGGGAATCACATGTGAATAACGTGGGAATCACATGGGAATCACGTTGTAATCACGTGTCATTCATGTGGAAATCACCAGGGAATCACGTGTCAATCACTTGGGAATCACGAGGGAATCACGTGGGAATCACGTGTCAATCACGAGGGAATCACGTGTCAATCACGTGGGTATCACGTGGGTATCACGTGAGAATCACGTGGGAATCACGTGTCAATCACGTGGGAATCACATGGGAATCACTTGGGAATCACGTGTCAATCACGTGGGAATCACGTGTCGATCACGTGGGTATCACGTGGGAATCACGTGGGAATCACGTGTCAATCACGTGGGAATCACATGGGAATCACTTGGGAATCACGTGTCCATCACGTGGGAACCATGTGGGAATCACGTGTCAGTCACGTGTCAATCACGTGGGCATCACGTGCGCATCACGTGGGGATCACGAGGGAGTCACGTTGGAATCACGTAGGAGTCACGTGTCAATCACGTGGGTATCACGTGGGAATCACGTGTCAATCACGTGGGAATCACGTGGGAATCACGTGGGAATCACGTGTCAATCACGTGGGAATCACGTGTCAATCACGTGGGAATCGCGTGGGAATCACGAGGGAATCACGTGTGAATAACGTGGGAATCACGTGCGATTCACGGGTCAATCACGTGTGTATCACGAGGGAATCACGTGGGAATCACATGGGTATCACGTGGGAATCATGCGTCAATCACATGGGAATCACGTAGGAATCACATGTAAATCACGTTGGAATCACGTGGGAATGACGTGGGAATCACGTGTCATTCATGTGGAAATCACAAGGGAATCACGTGTCAATCACTTGGAAATCACGAGGGAATCACGTGTCAATCACGTGGGAATCACTTGGGAATCACGTGTCAATCACGTGGGAATCACGTATCAATCACGTGGGCATCACGTGCGCATCACGTGGGGATCATGAGGGAATCACGTTGGAATCACCTGGGAGTCACGTGTCAATCACGTGGGAATCACATGGGAATGATGTGGGAATCACCTGTAATTCACGTTGGAATCATGTGGGAGTCACGTGTCAGTCACGTGGGTATCACGTGGGAATCACGTGTCAATCACGTGGATATCACGTGGGAATCACGTGGGAATCACGTGTCAATCACGTGGGAATCACGTGGGAATCACGTGTCAATCACCTGGGTATCACGTGGGAATCACGTGGGAATCACGTGTCAATCACGTGGGAATCACGTGGGAGTAACGTGTCAATCATGTGAGAATCACGTGGGAATCACGTGGGAATCACGTGGGAATCACGTGTCAATCACGTGGGAATCACCGGGGAATCACGTGTCAATCACGTGGGAATCATGTGGGAATCACGTGTCAATCACGAGTGAATCACGTGAGAATCACGTGGGAATCATTTGGGAATCACGTGTCAATCACGTTGGAATCACGTGGAAATCACGTGGGAATCACGTGTCAATCACGTGGGAATCACATGGGAATCACGTGTCAATCACGTGGGAATCACGTGGGAATCACGTGGGAATCCCGTTGGACCTACGTATCATTCACGTGGGAATCACGTGTCAATCACGTGGAAATCACGTGGGAATCAGGTGTCAATCACGTGGAAATCATGTGATAATCACGTGGGAATCACGTGGGAATCACGTGGGAATCACTTGAGAATCACGTGTCAATCACGTGGAATCACGTGGGAATCACGTGTCAATCACGTGAGAATCAAGTGGGAATCACGTGTCAATCACGTGGGAATCACACGGGAATCACTTGGGAATCACCTGTCAATCACGTAGTAATCACGTGGGAATCACCTGGGAATCACGTGGGACTCACGTGTCAGTCACGTGGGAATCACGTGTCAGTCACGTTGGAATCACATGTCAATCACGTGGGAATCACGTGTCAATCACGTGGGTATCACGAGGGAATCACGTGGGAATAACGTGGGAATCACGTGTCAATCACGTGGGTATCACGAGGGAATCACGTGGGAATAACGTGAGAATCACGTGTCAATAACGTGGGAATCACGAGGGAGTCACGTTGGAATCACGAGCGAATCACGTGTCAATAACATGAGACTCACGAGGGAATCACCTGTCAATCACGTGGGAATCACGGGGGAGTAACGTGGGAACCAGGTGTCAAACACGTGGGGATCACGAGGGAATCACGTTGGAATCACGTGGGAGTCACGTGTCAGTCACGTGGGTATCACGTGGGAATCACGTGGGAATCACGTGGGAATCACGTGGTAATCACGTGTCATTCATGTGGAAATCACGAGGGAATCACGTGTCAATCACTTGGGAATCACGAGGGAATCACGTGTCAATCACGTGGGAATCATTTGGGAATCACGTGTCAATCACGTGGGAATCACGTATCAATCACGTGGCCATCACGTGCGCATCACGTGGGGATCACGAGGGAATCACGTTGGAATCACCTGGGAGTCACGTGTCAATCACGTGGGTATCACGTGGCAATCACATGGGAATCACGTGTCATTCATGTGGAAATCACGTGGGAATCACGTGAGATTCACGTGGGAATCACGTGTCAATCACTTGTCAATCACGTGGGAATCACGTGGGAATCACGTATCAATCACGTGGGAATCACCGGGGAATCACGTGTCAATCACGTGGGAATCATGTGGGAATCACGTGTCAATCACGAGTGAATCACGTGGGAATCACGTGGGAATCATTTGGGAATCACGTGTCAATCACGTTGGAATCACGTGGAAATCACGTGGGAATCACGTGTCAATCACGTGGGAATCACGTGGGAATCACGTGTCAATCACGTGGGAATCACGTGGGAATCACGTGGGAATCCCGTGGGAACTACGTATCATTCACGTGGGAATCACGTGTCAATCACGTGGGCATCACGTGGGAATCACGTGTCAATCACGTGGGAATCACGTGGGAATCACGTGTCAATCACGTGGGAATCACGTGGGAGTCACTTGGGAATCACGTGGGAATCACATGTTAATCACGTGATAATCACTTGGGAATCACGTGTCCATCACGTGGATATCATGTGGAAGTCACGTGTCAATCACGAGTGAATCACGTGGGAATCACTTGGGAATAACGTGTCAATCACGTGGAAATCACGTGGGAATCACGTGTCAATCACCTGGGTATCACGTGGGAATCACGTGGGAATCACGTGTCAATCACGTGGGAATCACGTGGGATTCACGTGTCAATCACCTGGGTATCACGTGGGAATCACTTTGGAATCACGTGTCAATCACGTGGGAATCACGTGAGAATCACGTGGGAATCAAGTGGGAATCACATGGGAATCACATGAGAATCACGTGTCAATCACGTGGAATCACGTGGGAATCACGTGTCAATCACGTGAGAATCAAGTGGGAATTACGTGTCAATCACGTGGGAATCACGTGGGAATCACGTGTCAATCACGTGGGAATCACACGGGAATCACTTGGGAATCACATGTCAATCACGTGGGAATCACGTGGGAGTAACGTGTCAATCATGTGAGAATCACGTGGGAATCACGTGGGAATCACGTGGGAATCACGTGTCAATCACGTGGGAATCACCGGGGAATCACGTGTCAATCATGTGGGAATCACGTGTCAATCACGAGTGAATCACGTGGGAATCACGTGGGAATCATTTGGGAATCACGTGTCAATCACGTTGGAATCACGTGGAAATCACGTGGGAGTCACGTGTCAATCACGTGGGAATCACATGGGAATCACGTGTCAATCACGTGGGAATCACGTGGGAATCACGTGGGAATCCCGTGGGACTCACGTGTCAGTCACGTGGGAATCACGTGTCAATCACGTTGGAATCACATGTCAATCACGTGGGAATCACGTGTCAATCACGTGGGTATCACGTGGGAATCACGTGGGAATAACGTGGGAATCACGTGGGAATAACGTGGGAATCACGAGGGAGTCACGTTGTAATCACGAGCGAATCACGTGTCAATCACATGAGACTCACGAGGGAATCACCTGTCAATCACGTGGGAATCACGGGGGAGTAACGTGGGAACCACGTGTCAGTCACGTGGGTATCACGTGGGAATCACGTGGGAATCACGTGTCAATCACGTGGGAATCACGGGGGAATAACGTGGGAACCACGTGTCAATCACGTGGAAATCACGAGGGAATCACGTGGGACTCACGTGGGAATCACGTGTCAGTCACTGGGAATCAGGTGGGAATCACGTGTCAATCACGTGGGAATCGAGTGGGAATCACGAGGGAATCACATGTCAATAACGTGGGAATCACGTGCGAATCACATGGGAATCACATGGGAATCATGCGTCAATCACGTGGGAAGAACGTAGGAATCATGTGTCAATCACGTGGGAATCTCGGGGGAATCACGTGTCAATCACGTGGGAATCACGTGTCAATCACGTGGGTATCACGTGGGAATCACGTGGGAATCACCTGTCAATCACGTGGGAATCACATGGGAATCACTTGGGAATCACGTGTCAATCACGTTGGAATCACGTGGGAATCACGTGGGAATCACGTGGGAATCATGTGTCAATCACGTGAGAATCAAGTGGGAATCACGTGTCGATCACGTGGGAATCACGTGGGAATCACGTGTCAATCACGTGGGAATCACGTGGGAATCACCTGGGAATCACGTGGGACTCACGTGTCAATCACGTGGGAATCACGTGTCAGTCACGTGGGAATCACATGTCAATCACGTGGGAATCACGTGTCAATCACGTGGGTATCACGTGGGAATCACGTGGGAATCACGTGGGAATCACATGTCAATAACGTGGGAATCACGAGGGAGTCACGTTGGAACCACGAGCGAATCACGTGTCAATCACATGAGACTCACGAGGGAATCACGTGTCAATCACGTGGGAATCACGGGGGAATAACGTGGGAACCAAGTGTCTATCACGTGGAAATCACGTAGGAATCACGTGGGACTCACGTGGGAATCACGTGTCAATCACGTGAGAATCCGGTGTCAGTCACGTGTCAATCACGTGGGAATCACGTGTCAATCACGTGGGAATCACGTGGGAATCACGTGGGAATCACGTGTCAATTACGTGGGAATCACATGGGAATCACTTGGGAATGACGTGTCAATCATGTGGGAATCACATGGGAATCACTTGGGAATCACGTGTCAATCACCTGGGAATCAAATGGGAATCACTTGGGAATCACGTGTCAATCACGTGTGAATCACGTAGGAATCACGTGGGACTCACGTGGGAATCACGTGTCAATCATGTGAGAATCACGTGTCAATCACGTGGGAATCACGTGGGAATCACGTGTCAATCACGTGGGAATCGCGTGGGAATCACGAGGGAATCACATGTGAATAACGTGGGAATCACATGGGAATCACGTTGTAATCACGTGTCATTCATGTGGAAATCACCAGGGAATCACGTGTCAATCACTTGGGAATCACGAGGGAATCACGTGGGAATCACGTGTCAATCACGAGGGAATCACGTGTCAATCACGTGGGTATCACGTGGGTATCACGTGAGAATCACGTGGGAATCACGTGTCAATCACGTGGGAATCACATGGGAATCACTTGGGAATCACGTGTCAATCACGTGGGAATCACGTGTCGATCACGTGGGTATCACGTGGGAATCACGTGGGAATCACGTGTCAATCACGTGGGAATCACATGGGAATCACTTGGGAATCACGTGTCCATCACGTGGGAACCATGTGGGAATCACGTGTCAGTCACGTGTCAATCACGTGGGCATCACGTGCGCATCACGTGGGGATCACGAGGGAGTCACGTTGGAATCACGTAGGAGTCACGTGTCAATCACGTGGGTATCACGTGGGAATCACGTGTCAATCACGTGGGAATCACGTGGGAATCACGTGGTAATCACGTGTCAATCACGTGGGAATCACGTGTCAATCACGTGGGTATCACGTGGGAATCACGTGTCAATCACGTGGGAATCACGTGGGAATCACGTGGTAATCACGTGTCAATCACGTGGGAATCACGTGTCAATCACGTGGGAATTGCGTGGGAATCACGAGGGAATCACGTGTGAATAACGTGGGAATCACGTGCGATTCACGGGTCAATCACGTGTGTATCACGAGGGAATCACGTGGGAATCACATGGGTATCACGTGGGAATCATGCGTCAATCACATGGGAATCACGTAGGAATCACATGTAAATCACGTTGGAATCACGTGGGAATGACGTGGGAATCACGTGTCATTCATGTGGAAATCACAAGGGAATCACGTGTCAATCACTTGGAAATCACGAGGGAATCACGTGTCAATCACGTGGGAATCACTTGGGAATCACGTGTCAATCACGTGGGAATCACGTATCAATCACGTGGGCATCACGTGCGCATCACGTGGGGATCACGAGGGAATCACGTTGGAATCACCTGGGAGTCACGTGTCAATCACGTGGGAATCACATGGGAATGATGTGGGAATCACCTGTAATTCACGTTGGAATCACGTGGGAGTCACGTGTCAGTCACGTGGGTATCACGTGGGAATCACGTGTCAATCACGTGGATATCACGTGGGAATCACGTGGGAATCACGTGTCAATCACGTGGGAATCACGTGGGAATCACGTGTCAATCACCTGGGTATCACGTGGGAATCACGTGGGAATCACGTGTCAATCACGTGGGAATCACGTGGGAGTAACGTGTCAATCATGTGAGAATCACGTGGGAATCACGTGGGAATCACGTGGGAATCACGTGTCAATCACGTGGGAATCACCGGGGAATCACGTGTCAATCACGTGGGAATCATGTGGGAATCACGTGTCAATCACGAGTGAATCACGTGAGAATCACGTGGGAATCATTTGGGAATCACGTGTCAATCACGTTGGAATCACGTGGAAATCACGTGGGAATCACGTGTCAATCACGTGGGAATCACATGGGAATCACGTGTCAATCACGTGGGAATCACGTGGGAATCACGTGGGAATCCCGTTGGACCTTCGTATCATTCACGTGGGAATCACGTGTCAATCACGTGGAAATCACGTGGGAATCAGGTGTCAATCACGTGGAAATCATGTGATAATCACGTGGGAATCACGTGGGAATCACGTGGGAATCACTTGAGAATCACGTGTCAATCACGTGGAATCACGTGGGAATCACGTGTCAATCACGTGAGAATCAAGTGGGAATCACGTGTCAATCACGTGGGAATCACACGGGAATCACTTGGGAATCACCTGTCAATCACGTAGTAATCACGTGGGAATCACCTGGGAATCACGTGGGACTCACGTGTCAGTCACGTGGGAATCACGTGTCAATCACGTTGGAATCACATGTCAATCACGTGGGAATCACGTGTCAATCACGTGGGTATCACGAGGGAATCACGTGGGAATAACGTGGGAATCACGTGTCAATCACGTTGGTATCACGAGGGAATCACGTGGGAATAACGTGAGAATCACGTGTCAATAACGTGGGAATCACGAGGGAGTCACGTTGGAATCACGAGCGAATCACGTGTCAATAACATGAGACTCACGAGGGAATCACCTGTCAATCACGTGGGAATCACGGGGGAGTAACGTGGGAACGAGGTGTCAATCACGTGGGGATCACGAGGGAATCACGTTGGAATCACGTGGGAGTCACGTGTCAGTCACGTGGGTATCACGTGGGAATCACGTGGGAATCACGTGGGAATCACGTGGTAATCACGTGTCATTCATGTGGAAATCACGAGGGAATCACGTGTCAATCACTTGGGAATCACGAGGGAATCACGTGGGAATCCCGAGGGAACTACGTATCATTCACGTGGGAATCACGTGTCAATCACGTGGGCATCACGTGGGAATCACGTGTCAATCACGTGGGAATCACGTGGGAATCACGTGTCAATCACGTGGGAATCACGTGGGAGTCACTTGGGAATCACGTGGTAATCACATGTTAATCACGTGATAATCACTTGGGAATCACGTGTCCATCACGTGGGAATCATGTGGAAGTCACGTGTCAATCACGAGTGAATCACGTGGGAATCACTTGGGAATAACGTGTCAATCACGTGGAAATCACGTGGGAATCACGTGTCAATCACCTGGGTATCACGTTGGAATCACGTGGGAATCACGTGTCAATCACGTGGGAATCACGTGGGATTCACGTGTCAATCACCTGGGTATCACGTGGGAATCACTTTGGAATCACGTGTCAATCACGTGGGAATCACGTGAGAATCACGTGGGAATCAAGTGGGAATCACATGGGAATCACATGAGAATCACGTGTCAATCACGTGGAATCACGTGGGAATCACGTGTCAATCACGTGAGAATCAAGTGGGAATTACGTGTCAATCACGTGGGAATCACGTGGGAATCACGTGTCAATCACGTGGGAATCACACGGGAATCACTTGGGAATCACATGTCAATCACGTGGGAATGACGTGGGAGTAACGTGTCAATCATGTGAGAATCACGTGGGAATCACGTGGGAATCACGTGGGAATCACGTGTCAATCACGTGGGAATCACCGGGGAATCACGGGTCAATCATGTGGGAATCACGTGTCAATCACGAGTGAATCACGTGGGAATCACGTGGGAATCATTTGGGAATCACGTGTCAATCACGTTGGAATCACGTGGAAATCACCTGGGAGTCACGTGTCAATCACGTGGGAATCACATGGGAATCACGTGTCAATCACGTGGGAATCATGTGGGAATCACGTGGGAATCCCGTGGGAACTACGTATCATTCACGTGGGAATCACGTGTCAATCACGTGGAAATCACGTGGGAATCAGGTGTCAATCACGTGGAAATCATGTGAGAATCACGTGGGAATCACGTGTCAATCACGTGGGAATCACTTGGGAATCACGTGTCAATCACGTGGAATCACGTGGGAATCACGTGTCAATCACGTGAGAATCAATTGGGAATCACGTGTCAATCACGTGGGAATCACACGGGAATCACTTGGGAATCACCTGTCAATCACGTGGTAATCACGTGGGAATCACCTGGGAATCACGTGGGACTCACGTGTCAGTCACTGGGAATCACGTGTCAATCACGTTGGAATCACATGTCAATCACGTGGGAATCACGTGTCAATCACGTGGGTATCACGTGGGAATCACGTGGGAATAACGTGGGAATCACGTGTCAATAACGTGGGAATCACGAGGGAGTCACGTTGGAATCACGAGTGAATCACGTGTCAATAACATGAGACTCACGAGGGAATCACCTGTCAATCACGTGGGAATCACGGGGGAGTAACGTGGGAACCACGTGTCAATCACGTGGGGATCACGAGGGAATCACGTTGGAATCACGTGGGAGTCACGTGTCAGTCACGTGGGTATCACGTGGGAATCACGTGGGAATCACGTATCAATCACGTGGGCATCACGTGCGCATCACGTGGGGATCACGAGGGAATCACGTTGGAATCACCTGGGAGTCACGTGTCAATCACGTGGGTATCACGTGGGAATCACATGGGAATCACGTGTCATTCATGTGGAAATCACGTGGGAATCACGTGAGATTCACGTGGGAATCACGTGTCAATCACTTGTCAATCACGTGGGAATCACGTGGGAATCACGTGTCAATCACGTGGGAATCACGTATCAATCACGTGGGCATCACGTGCGCATCACGTGGGGATCACGAGGGAATCACGTTGGAATAACCTGGGAGTCACGTGTCAATCACGTGGGTATCACGTGGGAATCACATGGGAATCACGTGTCATTCATGTGGAAATCACGTGGGAATCACGTGAGATTCACGTGGGAATCACGTGTCAATCACTTGTCAATCACGTGGGAATCACGTGGGAATCACGTGTCAATCACGTGGGACTCACCGGGGAATCACGTGTCAATCACGTGGGAATCATGTGGGAATCACGTGTCAATCACGAGTGAATCACGTGGAAATCACGAGGGAATCATTTGGGAATCACGTGTCAATCACGTTGGAATCACGTGGAAATCACGTGGGAATCACGTGTCAATCACGTGGGAATCACGTGGGAATCACGTGTCAATCACGTGGGAATCACGTGGGAATCACGTGGGAATCCCGTGGGAACTACGTATCATTCACGTGGGAATCACGTGTCAATCACGTGGGCATCACGTGGGAATCACGTGTCAATCACGTGGAAATCACGTGGGAATCACGTGGGAATCACGTGTCAATCACGTGGGAATCACGTGGGAGTCACGTGTCAATCATGTGGGAATCACGTGGGAATCACGTGGGAATCACGTGTCAATCACGTGGGAATCACGTGGGAGTCACTTGGGAATCACGTGGGAATCACATGTTAATCACGTGATAATCCCTTGGGAATCACGTGTCCATCACGTGGGAATCATGTGGAAGTCACGTGTCAATCACGAGTGAATCACGTGGGAATCACTTGGGAATAACGTGTCAATCACGTGGGAATCACGTGGGAATCACCTGTCAATCACGTGGGAATCATGTGGGAATCACATGGGAATCACATGGGAATCATGCGTCAATCACGTGGGAAGAACGTAGGAATCATGTGTCAATCACGTGGGAATCTCGGGGGAATCGCATGGGAATCACGTGTCAATCACTTGGATATCACGTGGGAATCACGTGTCAATCACGTGGGAATCACGTGTCAATCACGTGGGTATCACGTGGGAATCACGTGGGAATCACGTGTCAATCACGTGGGAATCACATGGGAATCACTTGGGAATCACGTGTCAATCACGTTGGAATCTCGGGGGAATCGCATGGGAATCACGTGTCAATCACTTGGATATCACGTGGGAATCACGTGTCAATCACGTGGGAATCACGTGTCAATCACGTGGGTATCACGTGGGAATCACGTGGGAATCACGTGTCAATCACGTGGGAATCACGTGGGAATCACGTGTCAATCACTTGAGAATCAAGTGGGAATCACGTGTCGATCACGTGGGAATCACGTGGGAATCACGTGTCAATCACGTGGGAATCACGTGGGAATCACCTGGGAATCACGTGGGACGCACGTGTCAATCACGTGGGAATCACGTGTCAGTCACGTGGGAATCACATGTCAATCACGTGGGAATCACGTGTCAATCACGTGGGAATCACGTGGGAATCACGTGGGAATCACGTGTAAATCACGTGGGAATCACGTGGGAATGACGTGGGAATCACCTGGGAATCACGTGGGACTCACGTGTCAATCACGTGGGAATCACGTGTCAGTCACGTGGGAATCACATGTCAATCACGTGGGAATCACGTGTCAATCACGTGGGTATCACGTGGGAATCACGTGGGAATCACGTGGGAATCACGTGTCAATAACGTGGGAATCACGAGGGAGTCACGTTGGAACCACGAGCGAATCACGTGTCAATCACATGAGACTCACGAGGGAATCACGTGTCAATCACGTGGGAATCACGGGGGAATAACGTGGGAACCAAGTGTCTATCACGTGGAAATCACGTAGGAATCACGTGGGACTCACGTGGGAATCACGAGTCAATCACGTGAGAATCCGGTGTCAGTCACGTGTCAATCACGTGGGAATCACGTGTCAATCACGTGGGAATCACGTGGGAATCACGTGGGAATCACGTGTCAATTACGTGGGAATCACATGGGAATCACTTGGGAATGACGTGTCAATCATGTGGGAATCACATGGGAATCACTTGGGAATCACGTGTCAATCACCTGGGAATCAAATGGGAATCACTTGGGAATCACGTGTCAATCACGTGTGAATCACGTAGGAATCACGTGGGACTCACGTGGGAATCACGTGTCAATCATGTGAGAATCACGTGTCAATCACGTGGGAATCACGTGGGAATCACGTGTCAATCACGTGGGAATCACGTGTCAATCACGTGGGAATCGCGTGGGAATCACGAGGGAATCACATGTGAATAACGTGGGAATCACGTGCGATTCACGGGTCAATCACGTGTGTATCACGAGGGAATCACGTGGGAATCACATGGGTATCACGTGGGAATCATGCGTCAATCACATGGGAATCACGTAGGAATCACATGTAAATCACGTTGGAATCACGTGGGAATGACGTGGGAATCACGTGTCATTCATGTGGAAATCACGAGGGAATCACGTGTCAATCACTTGGAAATCACGAGGGAATCACGTGTCAATCACGTGGGAATCACTTGGGAATCACGTGTCAATCACGTGGGAATCACGTATCAATCACGTGGGCATCACGTGCGCATCACGTGGGGATCACGAGGGAATCACGTTGGAATCACCTGGGAGTCACGTGTCAATCACGTGGGAATCACATGGGAATGATGTGGGAATCACCTGTAATTCACGTTGGAATCACGTGGGAGTCACGTGTCAGTCACGTGGGTATCACGTGGGAATCACGTGTCAATCACGTGGATATCACGTGGGATTCACGTGGGAATCACGTGTCAATCACGTGGGAATCACGTGGGAATCACGTGTCAATCACCTGGGTATCACGTGGGAATCACGTGGGAATCACGTGTCAATCACGTGGGAATCACGTGGGAGTAACGTGTCAATCATGTGAGAATCACGTGGGAATCACGTGGGAATCACGTGGGAATCACGTGTCAATCACGTGGGAATCACCGGGGAATCACGTGTCAATCACGTGGGAATCATGTGGGAATCACGTGTCAATCACGAGTGAATCACGTGAGAATCACGTGGGAATCATTTGGGAATCACGTGTCAATCACGTTGGAATCACGTGGAAATCACGTGGGAATCACGTGTCAATCACGTGGGAATCACATGGGAATCACGTGTCAATCACGTGGGAATCACGTGGGAATCCCGTTGGACCTACGTATCATTCACGTGGGAATCACGTGTCAATCACGTGGAAATCACGTGGGAATCAGGTGTCAATCACGTGGAAATCATTTGAGAATCACGTGGGAATCACGTGGGAATCACGTGGGAATCACTTGAGAATCACGTGTCAATCACGTGGAATCACGTGGGAATCACGTGTCAATCACGTGAGAATCAAGTGGGAATCACGTGTCAATCACGTGGGAATCACACGGGAATCACTTGGGAATCACCTGTCAATCACGTGGTAATCACGTGGGAATCACCTGGGAATCACGTGGGACTCACGTGTCAGTCACGTGGGAATCACGTGTCAGTCACGTTGGAATCACATGTCAATCACGTGGGAATCACGTGTCAATCACGTGGGTATCACGAGGGAATCACGTGGGAATAACGTGGGAATCACGTGTCAATCACGTGGGTATCACGAGGGAATCACGTGGGAATAACGTGAGAATCACGTGTCAATAACGTGGGAATCACGAGGGAGTCACGTTGGAATCACGAGCGAATCACGTGTCAATAACATGAGACTCACGAGGGAATCACCTGTCAATCACGTGGGAATCACGGGGGAGTAACGTGGGAACCAGGTGTCAAACACGTGGGGATCACGAGGGAATCACGTTGGAATCACGTGGGAGTCACGTGTCAGTCACGTGGGTATCACGTGGGAATCACGTGGGAATCACGTGGGAATCACGTGGTAATCACGTGTCATTCATGTGGAAATCACGAGGGAATCACGTGTCAATCACTTGGGAATCACGAGGGAATCACGTGTCAATCACGTGGGAATCATTTGGGAATCACGTGTCAATCACGTGGGAATCACGTATCAATCACGTGGCCATCACGTGCGCATCACGTGGGGATCACGAGGGAATCACGTTGGAATCACCTGGGAGTCACGTGTCAATCACGTGGGTATCACGTGGCAATCACATGGGAATCACGTGTCATTCATGTGGAAATCACGTGGGAATCACGTGAGATTCACGTGGGAATCACGTGTCAATCACTTGTCAATCACGTGGGAATCACGTGGGAATCACGTATCAATCACGTGGGAATCACCGGGGAATCACGTGTCAATCACGTGGGAATCATGTGGGAATCACGTGTCAATCACGAGTGAATCACGTGGGAATCACGTGGGAATCATTTGGGAATCATGTGTCAATCACGTTGGAATCACGTGGAAATCACGTGGGAATCACGTGTCAATCACGTGGGAATCACGTGGGAATCACGTGTCAATCACGTGGGAATCACGTGGGAATCACGTGGGAATCCCGTGGGAACTACGTATCATTCACGTGGGAATCACGTGTCAATCACGTGGGCATCACGTGGGAATCACGTGTCAATCACGTGGGAATCACGTGGGAATCACGTGTCAATCACGTGGGAATCACGTGGGAGTCACTTGGGAATCACGTGGGAATCACATGTTAATCACGTGATAATCACTTGGGAATCACGTGTCCATCACGTGGATATCATGTGGAAGTCACGTGTCAATCACGAGTGAATCACGTGGGAATCACTTGGGAATAACGTGTCAATCACGTGGAAATCACGTGGGAATCACGTGTCAATCACCTGGGTATCACGTGGGAATCACGTGGGAATCACGTGTCAATCACGTGGGAATCACGTGGGATTCACGTGTCAATCACCTGGGTATCACGTGGGAATCACTTTGGAATCACGTGTCAATCACGTGGGAATCACGTGAGAATCACGTGGGAATCAAGTGGGAATCACATGGGAATCACATGAGAATCACGTGTCAATCACGTGGAATCACGTGGGAATCACGTGTCAATCACGTGAGAATCAAGTGGGAATTACGTGTCAATCACGTGGGAATCACGTGGAAATCACGTGTCAATCACGTGGGAATCACACGGGAATCACTTGGGAATCACATGTCAATCACGTGGGAATCACGTGGGAGTAACGTGTCAATCATGTGAGAATCACGTGGGAATCACGTGGGAATCACGTGGGAATCACGTGTCAATCACGTGGGAATCACCGGGGAATCACGTGTCAATCATGTGGGAATCACGTGTCAATCACGAGTGAATCACGTGGGAATCACGTGGGAATCATTTGGGAATCACGTGTCAATCACGTTGGAATCACGTGGAAATCACGTGGGAGTCACGTGTCAATCACGTGGGAATCACATGGGAATCACGTGTCAATCACGTGGGAATCACGTGGGAATCACGTGGGAATCCCGTGGGACTCACGTGTCAGTCACGTGGGAATCACGTGTCAATCACGTTGGAATCACATGTCAATCACGTGGGAATCACGTGTCAATCACGTGGGTATCACGTGGGAATCACGTGGGAATAACGTGGGAATCACGTGGGAATAACGTGGGAATCACGAGGGAGTCACGTTGTAATCACGAGCGAATCACGTGTCAATCACATGAGACTCACGAGGGAATCACCTGTCAATCACGTGGGAATCACGGGGGAGTAACGTGGGAACCACGTGTCAGTCACGTGGGTATCACGTGGGAATCACGTGGGAATCACGTGTCAATCACGTGGGAATCACGGGGGAATAACGTGGGAACAACGTGTCAATCACGTGGAAATCACGAGGGAATCACGTGGGACTCACGTGGGAATCACGTGTCAGTCACTGGGAATCAGGTGGGAATCACGTGTCAATCACGTGGGAATCGAGTGGGAATCACGAGGGAATCACATGTCAATAACGTGGGAATCACGTGCGAATCACATGGGAATCACATGGGAATCATGCGTCAATCACGTGGGAAGAACGTAGGAATCATGTGTCAATCACGTGGGAATCTCGGGGGAATCACGTGTCAATCACGTGGGAATCACGTGTCAATCACGTGGGTATCACGTGGGAATCACGTGGGAATCACCTGTCAATCACGTGGGAATCACATGGGAATCACTTGGGAATCACGTGTCAATCACGTTGGAATCACGTGGGAATCACGTGGGAATCACGTGGGAATCATGTGTCAATCACGTGAGAATCAAGTGGGAATCACGTGTCGATCACGTGGGAATCACGTGGGAATCACGTGTCAATCACGTGGGAATCACGTGGGAATCACCTGGGAATCACGTGGGACTCACGTGTCAATCACGTGGGAATCACGTGTCAGTCACGTGGGAATCACATGTCAATCACGTGGGAATCACGTGTCAATCACGTGGGTATCACGTGGGAATCACGTGGGAATCACGTGGGAATCACATGTCAATAACGTGGGAATCACGAGGGAGTCACGTTGGAACCACGAGCGAATCACGTGTCAATCACATGAGACTCACGAGGGAATCACGTGTCAATCACGTGGGAATCACGGGGGAATAACATGGGAACCAAGTGTCTATCACGTGGAAATCACGTAGGAATCACGTGGGACTCACGTGGGAATCACGTGTCAATCACGTGAGAATCCGGTGTCAGTCACGTGTCAATCACGTGGGAATCACGTGTCAATCACGTGGGAATCACGTGGGAATCACGTGGGAATCACGTGTCAATTACGTGGGAATCACATGGGAATCACTTGGGAATGACGTGTCAATCATGTGGGAATCACATGGGAATCACTTGGGAATCACGTGTCAATCACCTGGGAATCAAATGGGAATCACTTGGGAATCACGTGTCAATCACGTGTGAATCACGTAGGAATCACGTGGGACTCACGTGGGAATCACGTGTCAATCATGTGAGAATCACGTGTCAATCACGTGGGAATCACGTGGGAATCACGTGTCAATCACGTGGGAATCGCGTGGGAATCACGAGGGAATCACATGTGAATAACGTGGGAATCACATGGGAATCACGTTGTAATCACGTGTCATTCATGTGGAAATCACCAGGGAATCACGTGTCAATCACTTGGGAATCACGAGGGAATCACGTGGGAATCACGTGTCAATCACGAGGGAATCACGTGTCAATCACGTGGGTATCACGTGGGTATCACGTGAGAATCACGTGGGAATCACGTGTCAATCACGTGGGAATCACATGGGAATCACTTGGGAATCACGTGTCAATCACGTGGGAATCACGTGTCGATCACGTGGGTATCACGTGGGAATCACGTGGGAATCACGTGTCAATCACGTGGGAATCACATGGGAATCACTTGGGAATCACGTGTCCATCACGTGGGAACCATGTGGGAATCACGTGTCAGTCACGTGTCAATCACGTGGGCATCACGTGCGCATCACGTGGGGATCACGAGGGAGTCACGTTGGAATCACGTAGGAGTCACGTGTCAATCACGTGGGTATCACGTGGGAATCACGTGTCAATCACGTGGGAATCACGTGGGAATCACGTGGGAATCACGTGTCAATCACGTGGGAATCACGTGTCAATCACGTGGGAATCGCGTGGGAATCACGAGGGAATCACGTGTGAATAACGTGGGAATCACGTGCGATTCACGGGTCAATCACGTGTGTATCACGAGGGAATCACGTGGGAATCACATGGGTATCACGTGGGAATCATGCGTCAATCACATGGGAATCACGTAGGAATCACATGTAAATCACGTTGGAATCACGTGGGAATGACGTGGGAATCACGTGTCATTCATGTGGAAATCACAAGGGAATCACGTGTCAATCACTTGGAAATCACGAGGGAATCACGTGTCAATCACGTGGGAATCACTTGGGAATCACGTGTCAATCACGTGGGAATCACGTATCAATCACGTGGGCATCACGTGCGCATCACGTGGGGATCACGAGGGAATCACGTTGGAATCACCTGGGAGTCACGTGTCAATCACGTGGGAATCACATGGGAATGATGTGGGAATCACCTGTAATTCACGTTGGAATCACGTGGGAGTCACGTGTCAGTCACGTGGGTATCACGTGGGAATCACGTGTCAATCACGTGGATATCACGTGGGAATCACGTGGGAATCACGTGTCAATCACGTGGGAATCACGTGGGAATCACGTGTCAATCACCTGGGTATCACGTGGGAATCACGTGGGAATCACGTGTCAATCACGTGGGAATCACGTGGGAGTAACGTGTCAATCATGTGAGAATCACGTGGGAATCACGTGGGAATCACGTGGGAATCACGTGTCAATCACGTGGGAATCACCGGGGAATCACGTGTCAATCACGTGGGAATCATGTGGGAATCACGTGTCAATCACGAGTGAATCACGTGAGAATCACGTGGGAATCATTTGGGAATCACGTGTCAATCACGTTGGAATCACGTGGAAATCACGTGGGAATCACGTGTCAATCACGTGGGAATCACATGGGAATCACGTGTCAATCACGTGGGAATCACGTGGGAATCACGTGGGAATCCCGTTGGACCTACGTATCATTCACGTGGGAATCACGTGTCAATCACGTGGAAATCACGTGGGAATCAGGTGTCAATCACGTGGAAATCATGTGATAATCACGTGGGAATCACGTGGGAATCACGTGGGAATCACTTGAGAATCACGTGTCAATCACGTGGAATCACGTGGGAATCACGTGTCAATCACGTGAGAATCAAGTGGGAATCACGTGTCAATCACGTGGGAATCACACGGGAATCACTTGGGAATCACCTGTCAATCACGTAGTAATCACGTGGGAATCACCTGGGAATCACGTGGGACTCACGTGTCAGTCACGTGGGAATCACGTGTCAATCACGTTGGAATCACATGTCAATCACGTGGGAATCACGTGTCAATCACGTGGGTATCACGAGGGAATCACGTGGGAATAACGTGGGAATCACGTGTCAATCACGTTGGTATCACGAGGGAATCACGTGGGAATAACGTGAGAATCACGTGTCAATAACGTGGGAATCACGAGGGAGTCACGTTGGAATCACGAGCGAATCACGTGTCAATAACATGAGACTCACGAGGGAATCACCTGTCAATCACGTGGGAATCACGGGGGAGTAACGTGGGAACGAGGTGTCAATCACGTGCGGATCACGAGGGAATCACGTTGGAATCACGTGGGAGTCACGTGTCAGTCACGTGGGTATCACGTGGGAATCACGTGGGAATCACGTGGGAATCACGTGGGAATCACGTGTCATTCATGTGGAAATCACGAGGGAATCACGTGTCAATCACTTGGGAATCACGAGGGAATCACGTGGGAATCCCGTGGGAACTACGTATCATTCACGTGGGAATCACGTGTCAATCACGTGGGCATCACGTGGGAATCACGTGTCAATCACGTGGGAATCACGTGGGAATCACGTGTCAATCACGTGGGAATCACGTGGGAGTCACTTGGGAATCACGTGGGAATCACATGTTAATCACGTGATAATCACTTGGGAATCACGTGTCCATCACGTGGGAATCATGTGGAAGTCACGTGTCAATCACGAGTGAATCACGTGGGAATCACTTGGGAATAACGTGTCAATCACGTGGAAATCACGTGGGAATCACGTGTCAATCACCTGGGTATCACGTTGGAATCACGTGGGAATCACGTGTCAATCACGTGGGAATCACGTGGGATTCACGTGTCAATCACCTGGGTATCACGTGGGAATCACTTTGGAATCACGTGTCAATCACGTGGGAATCACGTGAGAATCACGTGGGAATCAAGTGGGAATCACATGGGAATCACATGAGAATCACGTGTCAATCACGTGGAATCACGTGGGAATCACGTGTCAATCACGTGAGAATCAAGTGGGAATTACGTGTCAATCACGTGGGAATCACGTGGGAATCACGTGTCAATCACGTGGGAATCACACGGGAATCACTTGGGAATCACATGTCAATCACGTGGGAATGACGTGGGAGTAACGTGTCAATCATGTGAGAATCACGTGGGAATCACGTGGGAATCACGTGGGAATCACGTGTCAATCACGTGGGAATCACCGGGGAATCACGGGTCAATCATGTGGGAATCACGTGTCAATCACGAGTGAATCACGTGGGAATCACGTGGGAATCATTTGGGAATCACGTGTCAATCACGTTGGAATCACGTGGAAATCACCTGGGAGTCACGTGTCAATCACGTGGGAATCACATGGGAATCACGTGTCAATCACGTGGGAATCATGTGGGAATCACGTGGGAATCCCGTGGGAACTACGTATCATTCACGTGGGAATCACGTGTCAATCACGTGGAAATCACGTGGGAATCAGGTGTCAATCACGTGGAAATCATGTGAGAATCACGTGGGAATCACGTGTCAATCACGTGGGAATCACTTGGGAATCACGTGTCAATCACGTGGAATCACGTGGGAATCACGTGTCAATCACGTGAGAATCAAGTGGGAATCACGTGTCAATCACGTGGGAATCACACGGGAATCACTTGGGAATCACCTGTCAATCACGTGGTAATCACGTGGGAATCACCTGGGAATCACGTGGGACTCACGTGTCAGTCACTGGGAATCACGTGTCAATCACGTTGGAATCACATGTCAATCACGTGGGAATCACGTGTCAATCACGTGGGTATCACGTGGGAATCACGTGGGAATAACGTGGGAATCACGTGTCAATAACGTGGGAATCACGAGGGAGTCACGTTGGAATCACGAGTGAATCACGTGTCAATAACATGAGACTCACGAGGGAATCACCTGTCAATCACGTGGGAATCACGGGGGAGTAACGTGGGAACCACGTGTCAATCACGTGGGGATCACGAGGGAATCACGTTGGAATCACGTGGGAGTCACGTGTCAGTCACGTGGGTATCACGTGGGAATCACGTGGGAATCACGTATCAATCACGTGGGCATCACGTGCGCATCACGTGGGGATCACGAGGGAATCACGTTGGAATCACCTGGGAGTCACGTGTCAATCACGTGGGTATCACGTGGGAATCACATGGGAATCACGTGTCATTCATGTGGAAATCACGTGGGAATCACGTGAGATTCACGTGGGAATCACGTGTCAATCACTTGTCAATCACGTGGGAATCACGTGGGAATCACGTGTCAATCACGTGGGAATCACGTATCAATCACGTGGGCATCACGTGCGCATCACGTGGGGATCACGAGGGAATCACGTTGGAATAACCTGGGAGTCACGTGTCAATCACGTGGGTATCACGTGGGAATCACATGGGAATCACGTGTCATTCATGTGGAAATCACGTGGGAATCACGTGAGATTCACGTGGGAATCACGTGTCAATCACTTGTCAATCACGTGGGAATCACGTGGGAATCACGTGTCAATCACGTGGGACTCACCGGGGAATCACGTGTCAATCACGTGGGAATCATGTGGGAATCACGTGTCAATCACGAGTGAATCACGTGGAAATCACGTGGGAATCATTTGGGAATCACGTGTCAATCACGTTGGAATCACGTGGAAATCACGTGGGAATCACGTGTCAATCACGTGGGAATCACGTGGGAATCACGTGTCAATCACGTGGGAATCACGTGGGAATCACGTGGGAATCCCGTGGGAACTACGTATCATTCACGTGGGAATCACGTGTCAATCACGTGGGCATCACGTGGGAATCACGTGTCAATCACGTGGAAATCACGTGGGAATCACGTGGGAATCACGTGTCAATCACGTGGGAATCACGTGGGAGTCACGTGTCAATCATGTGGGAATCACGTGGGAATCACGTGGGAATCACGTGTCAATCACGTGGGAATCACGTGGGAGTCACTTGGGAATCACGTGGGAATCACATGTTAATCACGTGATAATCACTTGGGAATCACGTGTCCATCACGTGGGAATCATGTGGAAGTCACGTGTCAATCACGAGTGAATCACGTGGGAATCACTTGGGAATAACGTGTCAATCACGTGGGAATCACGTGCGAATCACCTGTCAATCACGTGGGAATCATGTGGGTATCACGTGTCAATCACGTGGGAATCACGTGGGAATCACGTAAGAATCACTTGTTCATCACGTGGGAATAACGTGGGAATCACGTATCAATCACGTGGGAATCACATGGGAATCACGTGTCAATCACGTGGGAATCGCATGGGAATCACGTGGTAATCACGTGTCAATTACGTGGGAATCACATGGGAATCACTTGGGAATGATGTGTCAATCATGTGGGAATCACATGGGAATCACTTGGGAATCACGTGTCAATCACGTGGGAATCACATGGGAATCACTTGGGAATCACGTGTCAATCACGTGGGAATCACGTTGGAATCACGTGGGACTCACGTGGGAATCACGTGTCAATCACGTGGGTATCACGTGGGAATCACGTGTCAATCACGTGGGAATCACGTGGGAATCACGTGGGAATCACGTGTCAATCACGTGGGAATCACGTGTCAATCACGTGGGAATCGCGTGGGAATCACGAGGGAATCACATGTGAATAACGTGGGAATCACGTGCGATTCACGGGTCAATCACGTGTGTATCACGAGAGAATCACGTGGGAATCACATGGGAATCACGTGGGAATCACTTGTCCATCATGTGAGAATAACGTGGGAATCACGTATCAATCACGTGGGAATCACGTGGAAATCACGTGTCAATCACGTGGGAATCACATGGGAATCACATGGGAATCACCTGTAATTCACGTGGGAATCACGTGGGAATCACGTGGCAATCACGTGGGAATCACCTGGGAATCACGTGTCAATCACGTGGATATCACGTGGGAATCACGTGGGAATCACGTGTCAATCACGTGGGAATCACGTGGGAATCACGTGTCAATCACGTGGGAATCACGTGCGCATCACGTGGGGATCACGTGGGAAACACGTTGAAATCACGTGCTAATCACGTGTCAATCACGTGGGTATCACGTGGGAATCACTTTGGAATCACGTGTCAATCACGTGGAAATCACGTGAGAATCACGTGGGAATCAAGTGGGAATCACGTGGGAATCACATGAGAATCACGTGTCAATCACGTGGAATCACGTGGGAATCACGTGTCAATCACGTGGGAATCACGTGGGAATCACGTGTCAATAACGTGGGAATCACGAGGGAGTCACGTTGGAATCACGAGCGAATCACGTGTCAATAACATGAGACTCACGAGGGAATCACCTGTCAATCACGTGGGAATCACGGGGGAGTAACGTGGGAACCACGTGTCAATCACGTGGGGATCACGAGGGAATCACGTTGGAATCACGTGGGAGTCACGTGTCAGTCACGGGGGTATCACGTGGGAATCACGTGGGAATCACGTGGGAATCACGTGGTAATCACGTGTCATTCATGTGGAAATCACGAGGGAATCACGTGTCAATCACTTGGGAATCACGAGGGAATCACGTGTCAATCACGTGGGCATCACTTGGGAATCACGTGTCAATCACTTGGGAATCACGTATCAATCACGTGGGCATCACGTGGGCATCACGTGGGGATCACGAGGGAATCACGTTGGAATCACCTGGGAGTCACGTGTCAATCACGTGGGTATCACGTGGGAATCACATGGGAATCACGTGTCATTCATG
This sequence comes from Muntiacus reevesi, assembly GCF_963930625.1. NCBI lineage: Eukaryota > Metazoa > Chordata > Mammalia > Artiodactyla > Cervidae > Muntiacus > Muntiacus reevesi. The sequence goes on along the minus strand of NW_027077830.1, from coordinate 70,544 downwards.
TGGAAATCACGTGGGAATCACGTGAGATTCACGTGGGAATCACGTGTCAATCACTTGTCAATCACGTGGGAATCACGTGGGAATCACGTGTCAATCACGTGGGAATCACCGGGGAATCACGTGTCAATCACGTGGGAATCATGTGGGAATCACGTGTCAATCACGAGTGAATCACGTGGAAATCACGTGGGAATCATTTGGGAATCACGTGTCAATCACGTTGGAATCACGTGGAAATCACGTGGGAATCACGTGTCAATCACGTGGGAATCACGTGGGAATCACGTGTCAATCACGTGGGAATCACGTGGGAATCACGTGGGAATCCCGTGGTAACTACGTATCATTCACGTGGGAATCACGTGTCAATCACGTGGGCATCACGTGGGAATCACGTGTCAATCACGTGGAAATCACGTGGGAATCACGTGGGAATCACGTGTCAATCACGTGGGAATCACGTGGGAGTCACGTGTCAATCATGTGGGAATCACGTGGGAATCACGTGGGAATCATGCGTCAATCACGTGGGAATCACGTGGGAATCACGTGTCAATCACGTGGGAATCACGTGGGAGTCACTTGGGAATCACGTGGGAATCACATGTTAATCACGTGATAATCACTTGGGAATCACGTGTCCATCACGTGGGAATCATGTGGAAGTCACGTGTCAATCACGAGTGAATCACGTGGGAATCACTTGGGAATAACGTGTCAATCAAGTGGGAATCACGTGGGAATCACCTGTCAATGACGTGGGAATCACGTGGGAATCACGTGTCAATCTCGTGGGAAACACGTGGGAAGCACGTGGGAATCACATGGGAATTACGTGTCAATCACGTGGGAATCACGAGGGAATCACGTGGGAGTCACGTGTCAATCACGTGTGAATCACGTGGGAATCACGTGTCAATCACGTGGGTGTCACGTGGGAATCACGTGGGAATCACCTGTCAATCACGTGGGTATCACGTGGGAATCACGTGGGAATCACGTGTCAATCACGTGGGAATCACATTGGAATCATGTGGGTATCACGTGTCAATCACGTGGGAATCACGTGGGAATCACGTAAGAATCACTTGTTCATCACGTGGGAATAACGTGGGAATCACGTATCAATCACGTGGGAATCACGTGGGAATCACGTGTCAATCACGTGGGAATCGCATGGGAATCACGTGGTAATCACGTGTCAATTACGTGGGAATCACATGGGAATCACTTGGGAATGATGTGTCAATCATGTGGGAATCACATGGGAATCACTTGGGAATCACGTGTCAATCACGTGGGAATCACACGGGAATCACTTGGGAATCACGTGTCAATCACGTGGGAATCACGTAGGAATCACGTGGGACTCACGTGGGAATCACGTGGGAATCACGTGTCAATCACGTGGGTATCACGTGGGAATCACGTGTCAATCACGTGGGTATCACGTGGGAATCACGTGGGAATCACGTGTCAATCACGTGGGAATCACGTGTCAATCACGTGGGAATCGCGTGGGAATCACGAGGGAATCACATGTGAATAACGTGGGAATCACGTGCGATTCACGGGTCAATCACGTGTGTATCACGAGGGAATCACGTGGGAATCACATGGGAATCACGTGGGAATCATGCGTCAATCACATGGGAATCACGTAGGAATCACGTGTAAATCACGTGGGAATCACGTGGGAATGACGTGGGAATCACTTGTCCATCACGTGGGCATAACGTGGGAATCACGTATCAATCACGTGGGAATCACGTGGAAATCACGTGTCAATCACGTGGGAATCACAAGGGAATGATGTGGGAATCACCTGTAATTCACGTGGGAATCACGTGGGAATCACGTGTCAATCAAGTGGGAATCACGTAGGAATCACGTGTCAATCACGTGGGAATCACGTGGGAATCGCCTGGGAATCACGTGTCAATCACGTGGATATCACGTGGGAATCACGTGTCAATCACGTGGGAATCACGTGGGAATCACGTTTCAATCACCTGGGTATCACGTGGGAATCACGTGGGAATCACTTGGGAATCACGTGTGAATCACGTTGGAATCACGTGGGAATCACATGGGAATCACGTGTCAATCACGTGGGAATCACGTGCGCATCACGTGGAAATCACGTGGGAAACACGTTGGAATCACGTGGGAATCACGTGTCAATCACGTGGGTATCACGTGGGAATCACTTGGGAATCACGTGTCAATCACGTGGGAATCACGTGAGAATCACGTGGGAATCACGTGGGAATCACCTGGGAATCACGTGGGACTCACGTGTCAATCACGTGGGAATCACGTGTCAATCACGTGGGAATCACATGTCAATCACGTGGGAATCACGTGTCAATCACGTGGGTATCACGTGGGAATCACGTGGGAATAACGTGGGAATCACGTGTCAATAACGTGGGAATCACGAGGGAGTCACGTTGGAATCACGAGCGAATCACGTGTCAATCACATGAGTCTCACGAGGGAATCACGTGTCAATCACGTGGGAATCACGGGGGAATAACGTGGGAACCACGTGTCAATCACGTGGAAATCACGAGGGAATCACGTGGGACTCACGTGGGAATCACGTGTCAATCACGTGAGAATCACGTGTCAGTCACTGGGAATCAGGTGGGAATCACGTGTCAATCACGTGGGAATCGAGTGGGAATCACGAGGGAATCACATGTCAATAACGTGGGAATCACGTGCGAATCACATGGGAATCACATGGGAATCATGCGTCAATCACGTGGGAAGAACGTAGGAATCATGTGTCAATCACGTGGGAATCTCGGGGGAATCGCATGGGAATCACGTGTCAATCACTTGGATATCACGTGGGAATCACGTGGGAATCACGTGTCAATCACGTGGGAATCACATGGGAATGATGTGGGAATCACCTGTAATTCACGTGGGAATCACGTGGGAATCACGTGTCAATCAAGTGGGAATCACGTAGGAATCACGTGTCAATCACGTGGGAATCACGTGGGAATCGCCTGGGAATCACGTGTCAATCACATGGATATCACGTGGGAATCACGTGGGAATCACGTGTCAATCACGTGGGAATCACGTGGGAATCACGTGTCAATCACCTGGGTATCACGTGGGAATCACGTGGGAATCACGTGTCAATCACGTGGGAATCACGTGGGAATCACGTGTCAATCACCTGGGTATCACGTGGGAATCACTTTGAAATCACGTGTCAATCACGTGGGAATCACGTGAGAATCACGTGGGAATCAAGTGGGAATCACGTGGGAATCACATGAGAATCACGTGTCAGTCACGTGGAATCACGTGGGAATCACGTGTCAATCACGTGAGAATCAAGTGGGAATTACGTGTCAATCACGTGGGAATCACGTGGGAATCACGTGTCAATCACGTGGGAATCACACGGGAATCACTTGGGAATCACATGTCAATCACGTGGGAATCACGTGGGAGTAACGTGTCAATCATGTGAGAATCACGTGGGAATCACGTGGGAATCACGTGGGAATCACGTGTCAATAACGTGGGAATCACCGGGGAATCACGTGTCAATCATGTGGGAATCACGTGTCAATCACGAGTGAATCACGTGGGAATCATTTGGGAATCACGTGTCAATCACGTTGGAATCACGTGGAAATCACGTGGGAGTCACGTGTCAATCACGTGGGAATTACATGGGAATCACGTGACAATCACGTGGGAAGCACGTGGGAATCACGTGGGAATCCCGTGGGAACTACGTATCATTCACGTGGGAATCACGTGTCAATCACGTGGAAATCACGTGGGAATCAGGTGTCAATCACGTGGGAATCACGTGGGAATCACGTGGGAATCACGTGTCAATCACGTGGGAATCACGTGTCAATCACGTGGGAATCGCGTGGGAATCACGAGGGAATCACATGTGAATACCGTGGGAATCACGTGCGATTCACGGGTCAATCACGTGTGTATCACGAGGGAATCACGTGGGAATCACATGGGAATCACGTGGGAATCACTTGTCCATCATGTGAGAATAACGTGGGAATCACGTATCAATCACGTGGGAATCACGTGGAAATCACGTGTCAATCACGTGGGAATCACATGGGAATCACATGGGAATCACCTGTAATTCACGTGGGAATCACGTGGGAATCACGTGGCAATCACGTGGGAATCACGTGGGAATCACCTGGGAATCACGTGTCAATCACGTGGATATCACGTGGGAATCACGTGTCAATCACGTGGGAATCACGTGGGAATCACGTGTCAATCACGTGGGAATCACGTGCGCATCACGTGGGGATCACGTGGGAAACACGTTGAAATCACGTGCTAATCACGTGTCAATCACGTGGGTATCACGTGGGAATCACTTTGGAATCACGTGTCAATCACGTGGGAATCACGTGAGAATCACGTGGGAATCAAGTGGGAATCACGTGGGAATCACATGAGAATCACGTGTCAATCACGTGGAATCACGTGGGAATCACGTGTCAATCACGTGAGAATCAAGTGGGAATTACGTGTCAATCACGTGGGAATCACGTGGGAATCACGTGTCAATCACGTGGGAATCACACGGGAATCACTTGGGAATCACATGTCAATCACGTGGGAATCACGTGGGAGTAACGTGTCAATCATGTGAGAATCACGTGGGAATCACGTGGGAATCACGTGGGAATCACGTGTCAATCACGTGGGAATCACCGGGGAATCACGTGTCAATCACGTGGGAATCATGTGGGAATCACGTGTCAATCACGAGTGAATCACGTGGGAATCACGTGGGAATCACGTGTCAATCACGTGGGAATCACGTGGGAATTACGTGGGAATCACGTGTCAATCACGTGGGAATCACATGGGAATCACGTGTCAATCACGTGGGAATCACGTGGGAATCACGTGGGAATCCCGTGGGAACTACGTATCATTCACGTGGGAATCACGTGTCAATCACGTGGAAATCACGTGGGAATCAGGTGTCAATCACGTGGAAATCATGTGAGAATCACGTGGGAATCACGTGGGAATCACGTGTGAATCACTTGGGAATCACGTGTCAATCACGTGGAATCACGTGGGAATCACGTGTCAATCACGTGAGAATCAAGTGGGAATCACGTGTCAATCACGTGGGAATCACACGGGAATCACTTGGGAATCACCTGTCAATCACGTGGTAATCACGTGGGAATCACCTGGGAATCACGTGGGACTCACGTGTCAGTCACGTGGGAATCACGTGTCAATCACGTTGGAATCACATGTCAATCACTTGGGAATCACGTGTCAATCACGTGGGAATCACGTGGGAATAACGTGGGAATCACGTGTCAATAACGTGGGAATCACGAGGGAGTCACGTTGGAATCACGAGCGAATCACGTGTCAATAACATGAGACTCACGAGGGAATCACCTGTCAATCACGTGGGAATCACGGGGGAGTAACGTGGGAACCACGTGTCAATCACGTGGGGATCACGAGGGAATCACGTTGGAATCACGTGGGAGTCACGTGTCAGTCACGGGGGTATCACGTGGGAATCACGTGGGAATCACGTGGGAATCACGTGGTAATCACGTGTCATTCATGTGGAAATCACGAGGGAATCACGTGTCAATCACTTGGGAATCACGAGGGAATCATGTGTCAATCACGTGGGAATCACTTGGGAATCACGTGTCAATCACGTGGGAATCACGTATCAATCACGTGGGCATCACGTGGGCATCAAGTGGGGATCACGAGGGAATCACGTTGGAATCACCTGGGAGTCACGTGTCAATCACGTGGATATCACGTGGGAATCACATGGGAATCACGTGTCATTCATGTGGAAATCACGTGGGAATCACGTGAGATTCACGTGGGAATCACGTGTCAATCACTTGTCAATCACGTGGGAATCACGTGGGAATCACGTGTCAATCACGTGGGAATCACCGGGGAATCACGTGTCAATCACGTGGGAATCATGTGGGAATCACGTGTCAATCACGAGTGAATCACGTGGAAATCACGTGGGAATCATTTGGGAATCACGTGTCAATCACGTTGGAATCACGTGGAAATCACGTGGGAATCACGTGTCAATCACGTGGGAATCACGTGGGAATCACGTGTCAATCACGTGGGAATCACGTGGAAATCACGTGGGAATCCCGTGGGAACTACGTATCATTCACGTGGGAATCACGTGTCAATCACGTGGGCATCACGTGGGAATCACGTGTCAATCACGTGGAAATCACGTGGGAATCACGTGGGAATCACGTGTCAATCACGTGGGAATCACGTGGGAGTCACGTGTCAATCATGTGGGAATCACGTGGGAATCATGCGTCAATCACGTGGGAATCACGTGGGAATCACGTGTCAATCACGTGGGAATCACGTGGGAGTCACTTGGGAATCACGTGGGAATCACATGTTAATCACGTGATAATCACTTGGGAATCACGTGTCCATCACGTGGGAATCATGTGGAAGTCACGTGTCAATCACGAGTGAATCACGTGGGAATCACTTGGGAATAACGTGTCAATCAAGTGGGAATCACGTGGGAATCACCTGTCAATGACGTGGGAATCACGTGGGAATCACGTGTCAATCTCGTGGGAAACACGTGGGAATCACGTGGGAATCACATGGGAATTACGTGTCAATCACGTGGGAATCACGAGGGAATCACGTGGGAATCACGTGTCAATCACGTGTGAATCACGTGGGAATCACGTGTCAATCATGTGGGTATCACGTGGGAATCACGTGGGAATCACCTGTCAATCACGTGGGTATCACGTGGGAATCACGTGGGAATCACGTGTCAATCACGTGGGAATCACATTGGAATCATGTGGGTATCACGTGTCAATCACGTGGGAATCACGTGGGAATCACGTAAGAATCACTTGTTCATCACGTGGGAATAACGTGGGAATCACGTATCAATCACGTGGGAATCACGTGGGAATCACGTGTCAATCACGTGGGAATCGCATGGGAATCACGTGGTAATCACGTGTCAATTACGTGGGAATCACATGGGAATCACTTGGGAATGATGTGTCAATCATGTGGGAATCACATGGGAATCACTTGGGAATCACGTGTCAATCACGTGGGAATCACACGGGAATCACTTGGGAATCACGTGTCAATCACGTGGGAATCACGTAGGAATCACGTGGGACTCACGTGGGAATCACGTGGTAATCACGTGTCATTCATGTGGAAATCACGAGGGAATCACGTGTCAATCACTTGGGAATCACGAGGGAATCATGTGTCAATCACGTGGGAATCACTTGGGAATCACGTGTCAATCACGTGGGAATCACGTTTCAATCACGTGGGCATCACGTGGGCATCACGTGGGGATCACGAGGGAATCACGTTGGAATCACCTGGGAGTCACGTGTCAATCACGTGGGTATCACGTGGGAATCACATGGGAATCACGTGTCATTCATGTGGAAATCACGTGGGAATCACGTGAGATTCACGTGGGAATCACGTGTCAATCACTTGTCAATCACGTGGGAATCACGTGGGAATCACGTGTCAATCACGTGGGAATCACCGGGGAATCACGTGTCAATCACGTGGGAATCATGTGGGAATCACGTGTCAATCACGAGTGAATCACGTGGAAATCACGTGGGAATCATTTGGGAATCACGTGTCAATCACGTTGGAATCACGTGGAAATCACGTGGGAATCACGTGTCAATCACGTGGGAATCACGTGGGAATCACGTGTCAATCACGTGGGTTCACGTGGGAATCACGTGGGAATCCCGTGGGAACTACGTATCATTCACTTGGGAATCACGTGTCAATCACGTGGGCATCACGTGGGAATCACGTGTCAATCACGTGGAAATCACGTGGGAATCACGTGGGAATCACGTGTCAATCACGTGGGAATCACGTGGGAGTCACGTGTCAATCATGTGGGAATCACGTGGGAATCACGTGGGAATCATGCGTCAATCACGTGGGAATCACGTGGGAATCACGTGTCAATCATGTGGGAATCACGTGGGAGTCACTTGGGAATAACGTGGGAATCACATGTTAATCACGTGATAATCACTTGGGAATCACGTGTCCATCACGTGGGAATCATGTGGAAGTCACGTGTCAATCACGAGTGAATCACGTGGGAATCACTTGGGAATAACGTGTCAATCAAGTGGGAATCACGTGGGAATCACCTGTCAATGACGTGGGAATCACGTGGGAATCACGTGTCAATCTCGTGGGAAACACGTGGGAATCACGTGGGAATCACATGGGAATTACGTGTCAATCACGTGGGAATCACGAGGGAATCACGTGGGAATCACGTGTCAATCACGTGTGAATCACGTGGGAATCACGTGTCAATCACGTGGGTATCACGTGGGAATCACGTGGGAATCACGTGTCAATCACGTGGGAATCACGTGTCAATCACGTGGGAATCGCGTGGGAATCACGAGGGAATCACATGTGAATAACGTGGGAATCACGTGCGATTCACGGGTCAATCACGTGTGTATCACGAGGGAATCACGTGGGAATCACATGGGAATCACGTGGGAATCATGCGTCAATCACATGGGAATCACGTAGGAATCACGTGTAAATCACGTGGGAATCACGTGGGAATGACGTGGGAATCACTTGTCCATCACGTGGGCATAACGTGGGAATCACGTATCAATCACGTGGGAATCACGTGGAAATCACGTGTCAATCACGTGGGAATCACAAGGGAATGATGTGCGAATCACCTGTAATTCACGTGGGAATCACGTGGGAATCACGTGTCAATCAAGTGGGAATCACGTAGGAATCACGTGTCAATCACGTGGGAATCACGTGGGAATCGCCTGGGAATCACGTGTCAATTATGTGGATATCACGTGGGAATCACGTGTCAATCACGTGGGAATCACGTGGGAATCACGTTTCAATCACCTGGGTATCACGTGGGAATCACGTGGGAATCACTTGGGAATCACGTGTGAATCACGTTGGAATCACGTGGGAATCACATGGGAATCACGTGTCAATCACGTGGGAATTACGTGCGCATCACGTGGAAATCACGTGGGAAACACGTTGGAATCACGTGGTAATCACGTGTCAATCACGTGGGTATCACGTGGGAATCACTTGGGAATCACGTGTCAATCACGTGGGAATCACGTGAGAATCACGTGGGAATCACGTGTCAATCACGTGGAATCACGTGGGAATCACGTGTCAAACACGTGAGAATCAAGTGGGAATCACGTGTCAATCACGTGGGAATCACACGGGAATCACTTGGGTATCACATGTCAATCACGTGGGAATCACGTGGGAATCACCTGGGAATCACATGGGACTCACGTGTCAATCACGTGGGAATCACGTGTCAATCACGTGGGAATCACATGTCAATCACGTGGGAATCACGTGTCAATCACGTGGGTATCACGTGGGAATCACGTGGGAATAACGTGGGAATCACGTGTCAATAACGTGGGAATCACGAGGGAGTCACGTTGGAATCACGAGCGAATCACGTGTCAATCACATGAGTCTCACGAGGGAATCACGTGTCAATCACGTGGGAATCACGGGGTAATAACGTGGGAACCACGTGTCAATCACGTGGAAATCACGAGGGAATCACGTGGGACTCACGTGGGAATCACGTGTCAATCACGTGAGAATCACGTGTCAGTCACTGGGAATCAGGTGGGAATCACGTGTCAATCACGTGGGAATCGAGTGGGAATCATGAGGGAATCACATGTCAATAACGTGGGAATCACGTGCGAATCACATGGGAATCACATGGGAATCATGCGTCAATCACGTGGGAAGAACGTAGGAATCATGTGTCAATCACGTGGGAATCTCGGGGGAATCGCATGGGAATCACGTGTCAATCACTTGGATATCACGTGGGAATCACGTGGGAATCACGTGTCAATCACGTGGGAATCACATGGGAATGATGTGGGAATCACCTGTAATTCACGTGGGAATCACGTGGGAATCACGTGTCAATCAAGTGGGAATCAGGTAGGAATCACGTGTCAATCACGTGGGAATCACGTGGGAATCGCCTGGGAATCACGTGTCAATCACATGGATATCACGTGGGAATCACGTGGGAATCACGTGTCAATCACGTGGGAATCACCGGGGAATCACGTGTCAATCACGTGGGAATCTTGTGGGAATCACGTGTCAATCACGTGGGAATCACCGGGGAATCACGTGGGAATCATTTGGGAATCACGTGTCAATCACGTTGGAATCACGTGGGAATCACGTGTCAATCACGTGGGAATCACCGGGGAATCACGTGTCAATCACGTGGGAATCATGTGGGAATCACGTGTCAATCACGAGTGAATCACGTGGAAATCACGTGGGAATCATTTGGGAATCACGTGTCAATCACGTTGGAATCACGTGGAAATCACGTGGGAATCACGTGTCAATCACGTGGGAATCACGTGGGAATCACGTGTCAATCACGTGGGAATCACGTGGGAATCACGTGGGAATCCCGTGGGAACTACGTATCATTCACGTGGGAATCACGTGTCAATGACGTGGGCATCACGTGGGAATCACGTGTCAATCACGTGGAAATCACGTGGGAATCACGTGGGAATCACGTGTCAATCACGTGGGAATCACGTGGGAGTCACGTGTCAATCATGTGGGAATCACGTGGGAATCACGTGGGAATCATGCGTCAATCACGTGGGAATCACGTGGGAATCACGTGTCAATCACGTGGGAATCACGTGGGAGTCACTTGGGAATCACGTGGGAATCACATGTTAATCACGTGATAATCACTTGGGAATCACGTGTCCATCACGTGGGAATCATGTGGAAGTCACGTGTCAATCACGAGTGAATCACGTGGGAATCACTTGGGAATAACGTGTCAATCAAGTGGGAATCACGTGGGAATCACCTGTCAATGACGTGGGAATCACGTGGGAATCACGTGTCAATCTCGTGGGAAACACGTGGGAATCACGTGGGAATCACATGGGAATTACGTGTCAATCACGTGGGAATCACGAGGGAATCACGTGGGAATCACGTGTCAATCACGTGTGAATCACGTGGGAATCACGTGTCAATCATGTGGGTATCACGTGGGAATCACGTGGGAATCACCTGTCAATCACGTGGGTATCACGTGGGAATCACGTGGGAATCACGTGTCAATCACGTGGGAATCACATTGGAATCATGTGGGTATCACGTGTCAATCACGTGGGAATCACGTGGGAATCACGTAAGAATCACTTGTTCATCACGTGGGAATAACGTGGGAATCACGTATCAATCACGTGGGAATCACGTGGGAATCACGTGTCAATCACGTGGGAATCGCATGGGAATCACGTGGTAATCACGTGTCAATTACGTGGGAATCACATGGGAATCACTTGGGAATGATGTGTCAATCATGTGGGAATCACATGGGAATCACTTGGGAATCACGTGTCAATCACGTGGGAATCACACGGGAATCACTTGGGAATCACGTGTCAATCACGTGGGAATCACGTAGGAATCACGTGGGACTCACGTGGGAATCACGTGGTAATCACGTGTCATTCATGTGGAAATCACGAGGGAATCACGTGTCAATCACTTGGGAATCACGAGGGAATCATGTGTCAATCACGTGGGAATCACTTGGGAATCACGTGTCAATCACGTGGGAATCACGTATCAATCACGTGGGCATCACGTGGGCATCACGTGGGGATCACGAGGGAATCACGTTGGAATCACCTGGGAGTCACGTGTCAATCACGTGGGTATCACGTGGGAATCACATGGGAATCACGTGTCATTCATGTGGAAATCACGTGGGAATCACGTGAGATTCACGTGGGAATCACGTGTCAATCACTTGTCAATCACGTGGGAATCACGTGGGAATCACGTGTCAATCACGTGGGAATCACCGGGGAATCACGTGTCAATCACGTGGGAATCATGTGGGAATCACGTGTCAATCACGAGTGAATCACGTGGAAATCACGTGGGAATCATTTGGGAATCACGTGTCAATCACGTTGGAATCACGTGGAAATCACGTGGGAATCACGTGTCAATCACGTGGGAATCACGTGGGAATCACGTGTCAATCACGTGGGAATCACGTGGGAATCACGTGGGAATCCCGTGGGAACTACGTATCATTCACGTGGGAATCACGTGTCAATCACGTGGGCATCACGTGGGAATCACGTGTCAATCACGTGGAAATCACGTGGGAATCACGTGGGAATCACGTGTCAATCACGTGGGAATCACGTGGGAGTCACGTGTCAATCATGTGGGAATCACGTGGGAATCACGTGGGAATCATGCGTCAATCACGTGGGAATCACGTGGGAATCACGTGTCAATCATGTGGGAATCACGTGGGAGTCACTTGGGAATCACGTGGGAATCACATGTTAATCACGTGATAATCACTTGGGAATCACGTGTCCATCACGTGGGAATCATGTGGAAGTCACGTGTCAATCACGAGTGAATCACGTGGGAATCACTTGGGAATAACGTGTCAATCAAGTGGGAATCACGTGGGAATCACCTGTCAATGACGTGGGAATCACGTGGGAATCACGTGTCAATCTCGTGGGAAACACGTGGGAATCACGTGGGAATCACATGGGAATTACGTGTCAATCACGTGGGAATCACGAGGGAATCACGTGGGAATCACGTGTCAATCACGTGTGAATCACGTGGGAATCACGTGTCAATCACGTGGGTATCACGTGGGAATCACGTGGGAATCACCTGTCAATCACGTGGGTATCACGTGGGAATCACGTGGGAATCACGTGTCAATCACGTGGGAATCACATTGGAATCATGTGGGTATCACGTGTCAATCACGTGGGAATCACGTGGGAATCACGTAAGAATCACTTGTTCATCACGTGGGAATAACGTGGGAATCACGTATCAATCACGTGGGAATCACGTGGGAATCACGTGTCAATCACGTGGGAATCGCATGGGAATCACGTGGTAATCACGTGTCAATTACGTGGGAATCACATGGGAATCACTTGGGAATGATGTGTCAATCATGTGGGAATCACATGGGAATCACTTGGGAATCACGTGTCAATCACGTGGGAATCACACGGGAATCACTTGGGAATCACGTGTCAATCACGTGGGAATCACGTAGGAATCACGTGGGACTCACGTGGGAATCACGTGGGAATCACGTGTCAATCACGTGGGTATCACGTGGGAATCACGAGGGAATCACATGTGAATAACGTGGGAATCACGTGCGATTCACGGGTCAATCACGTGTGTATCACGAGGGAATCACATGGGAATCACATGGGAATCACGTGGGAATCATGCGTCAATCACATGGGAATCACGTAGGAATCACGTGTAAATCACGTGGGAATCACGTGGGAATGACGTGGGAATCACTTGTCCATCACGTGGGCATAACGTGGGAATCACGTATCAATCACGTGGGAATCACGTGGAAATCACGTGTCAATCACGTGGGAATCACAAGGGAATGATGTGGGAATCACCTGTAATTCACGTGGGAATCACGTGGGAATCACGTGTCAATCAAGTGGGAATCACGTAGGAATCACGTGTCAATCACGTGGGAATCACGTGGGAATCGCCTGGGAATCACGTGTCAATCACGTGGATATCACGTGGGAATCACGTGTCAATCACGTGGGAATCACGTGGGAATCACGTTTCAATCACCTGGGTATCACGTGGGAATCACGTGGGAATCACTTGGGAATCACGTGTGAATCACGTTGGAATCACGTGGGAATCACATGGGAATCACGTGTCAATCACGTGGGAATTACGTGCGCATCACGTGGAAATCACGTGGGAAACACGTTGGAATCACGTGGTAATCACGTGTCAATCACGTGGGTATCACGTGGGAATCACTTGGGAATCACGTGTCAATCACGTGGGAATCACGTGAGAATCACGTGGGAATCACGTGTCAATCACGTGGAATCACGTGGGAATCACGTGTCAAACACGTGAGAATCAAGTGGGAATCACGTGTCAATCACGTGGGAATCACACGGGAATCACTTGGGTATCACATGTCAATCACGTGGGAATCACGTGGGAATCACCTGGGAATCACGTGGGACTCACGTGTCAATCACGTGGGAATCACGTGTCAATCACGTGGGAATCACATGTCAATCACGTGGGAATCACGTGTCAATCACGTGGGTATCACGTGGGAATCACGTGGGAATAACGTGGGAATCACGTGTCAATAACGTGGGAATCACGAGGGAGTCACGTTGGAATCACGAGCGAATCACGTGTCAATCACATGAGTCTCACGAGGGAATCACGTGTCAATCACGTGGGAATCACGGGGTAATAACGTGGGAACCACGTGTCAATCACGTGGAAATCACGAGGGAATCACGTGGGACTCACGTGGGAATCACGTGTCAATCACGTGAGAATCACGTTTCAGTCACTGGGAATCAGGTGGGAATCACGTGTCAATCACGTGGGAATCGAGTGGGAATCATGAGGGAATCACATGTCAATAACGTGGGAATCACGTGCGAATCACATGGGAATCACATGGGAATCATGCGTCAATCACGTGGGAAGAACGTAGGAATCATGTGTCAATCACGTGGGAATCTCGGGGGAATCGCATGGGAATCACGTGTCAATCACTTGGATATCACGTGGGAATCACGTGGGAATCACGTGTCAATCACGTGGGAATCACATGGGAATGATGTGGGAATCACCTGTAATTCACGTGGGAATCACGTGGGAATCACGTGTCAATCAAGTGGGAATCAGGTAGGAATCACGTGTCAATCACGTGGGAATCACGTGGGAATCGCCTGGGAATCACGTGTCAATCACATGGATATCACGTGGGAATCACGTGGGAATCACGTGTCAATCACGTGGGAATCACGTGGGAATCACGTGTCAATCACCTGGGTATCACGTGGGAATCACGTGGGAATCACGTGTCAATCACGTGGGAATCACGTGGGAATCACGTGTCAATCACCTGGGTATCACGTGGGAATCACTTTGGAATCACGTGTCAATCACGTGGGAATCACGTGAGAATCACGTGGGAATCAAGTGGGAATCACGTGGGAATCACATGAGAATCACGTGTCAGTCACGTGGAATCACGTGGGAATCACGTGTCAATCACGTGAGAATCAAGTGGGAATTACGTGTCAATCACGTGGGAATCACGTGGGAATCACGTGTCAATCACGTGGGAATCACACGGGAATCACTTGGGAATCACATGTCAATCACGTGGGAATCACGTGGGAGTAACGTGTCAATCATGTGAGAATCACGTGGGAATCACGTGGGAATCACGTGGGAATCACGTGTCAATAACGTGGGAATCACCGGGGAATCATGTGTCAATCATGTGGGAATCACGTGTCAATCACGAGTGAATCACGTGGGAATCACGTGGGCATCATTTGGGAATCACGTGTCAATCACGTTGGAATCACGTGGAAATCACGTGGGAGTCACGTGTCAATCACGTGGGAATCACATGGGAATCACGTGACAATCACGTGGGAATCACGTGGGAATCACGTGGGAATCCCGTGGGAACTACGTATCATTCACGTGGGAATCACGTGTCAATCACGTGGAAATCACGTGGGAATCAGGTGTCAATCACGTGGAAATCATGTGAGAATCACGTGGGAATCACGTGGGAATCACGTGGGAATCCCTTGGGAATCATGTGTCAATCACGTGGAATCACGTGGGAATCACGTGTCAATCACGTGAGAATCAAGTGGGAATTACGTGTCAATCACGTGGGAATCACACGGGAATCACTTGGGAATCACCTGTCAATCACGTGGTAATCACGTGCGAATCACCTGGGAATCACGTGGGACTCACGTGTCAGTCACGTGGGAATCACGTGTCAATCACATTGGAATCACATGTCAATCACGTGGGAATCACGTGTCAATCACGTGGGTATCACGTGGGAATCACGTGGGAATAACGTGGGAATCACGTGTCAATAACGTGGGAATCACGAGGGAGTCACGTTGGAATCACGAGCGAATCACGTGTCAATAACATGAGACTCACGAGGGAATCACCTGTCAATCACGTGGGAATCACGGGGGAGTAACGTGGGAACCACGTGTCAATCACGTGGGGATCACGAGGGAATCACGTTGGAATCACGTGGGAGTCACGTGTCAGTCACGTGGGTATCACGTGGGAATCACGTGGGAATCACGTGGGAATCACGTGGTAATCACGTGTCATTCATGTGGAAATCACGAGGGAATCACGTGTCAATCATTTGGGAATCACTAGGGAATCACGTGTCAATCACGTGGGAATCACTTGGGAATCACGTGTCAATCACGTGGGAATCACGTATCAATCACGTGGGCATCACGTGCGCATCACGTGGGGATCACGAGGGAATCACGTTGGAATCACCTGGGAGTCACGTGTCAATCACGTGGGTATCACGTGGGAAGCACATGGGAATCACGTGTCATTCATGTGGAAATCACGTGGGAATCACGTGAGATTCACGTGGGAATCACGTGTCAGTCACTTGTCAATCACGTGGGAATCACGTGGGAATCACGTGTCAATCACGTGGGAATCTCCGGGGAATCACGTGTCAATCTCGTGGGAATCATGTGGGATTCATGTGTCAATCACGAGTGAATCACGTGGAAATCACGTGGGAATCATTTGGGAATCACGTGTCAATCATGTTGGAATCACGTGGAAATCACGTGGGAATCACGTGTCAATCACGTGGGAATCACGTGGGAATCACGTGTCAATCACGTGGGAATCACGTGGGAATCACGTGGGAATCCCGTGGGAACTACGTATCATTCACGTGGGAATCACGTGTCAATCACGTGGGTATCACGTGGGAATCACGTGTCAATCACGTGGAAATCACGTGGGAATCACGTGGGAATCACGTGTCAATCACGTGGGAATCACGTGGGAGTCACGTGTCAATCATGTGGGAATCACGTGGGAATCACGTGGGAATCATGCGTCAATCACGTGGGAATCACGTGGGAATCACGTGTCAATCACGTGGGAATCACGTGGGAGTCACTTGGGAATCACGTGGGAATCACATGTTAATCACGTGATAATCACTTGGGAATCACGTGTCCATCACGTGGGCATCATGTGGAAGTCACGTGTCAATCACGAGTGAATCACGTGGGAATCACTTGGGAATAACGTGTCAATCACGTGGGAATCACGTGGGAATCACCTGTCAATCACGTGGGAATCACGTGGGAATCACGTGTCAATCTCGTTGGAAACACGTGGGAATCACGTGGGAATCACGTGGGAATTACGTGTCAATCACGTGGGAATCACGAGGGAATCACGTGGGAATCACGTGTCAATCACGTGTGAATCACGTGGGAATCACGTGTCAATCACGTGGGTATCACGTGGGAATCACGTGGTTTCACGTGGTAATCACGTGTCAATCACGTGGGAATCACGTGGGAATCACGTGGGAATCACCTGTCAATCACGTGGGTATCACGTGGGAATCATTTGGGAATCACGTGTCAATCACATGGGAATCACATTGGAATCATGTGGGTATCACGTGTCAATCACGTGGGAATCACGTGGGAATCACGTAAGAATCACTTGTTCATCACGTGGGAATAACGTGGGAATCACGTATCAATCACGTGGGAATCACGTGGGAATCACGTGTCAATCACGTGGGAATCGCATGGGAATCACGTGGTAATCACGTGTCAATTACGTGGGAATCACATGGGAATCACTTGGGAATGATGTGTCAATCATGTGGGAATCACATGGGAATCACTTGGGAATCACGTGTCAATCACGTGGGAATCACATGGCAATCACTTGGGAATCACGTGTCAATCACGTGGGAATCACGTAGGAATCACGTGGGACTCACGTGGGAATCACGTGTCAATCACGTGGGTATCAAGTGGGAATCACGTGTCAATCACGTGGGAATCACGTGGGAATCACGTGGGAATCACGTGTCAATCACGTGGGAATCACGTGTCAATCACGTGGGAATCGCGTGGGAATCACGAGGGAATCACATGTGAATAACGTGGGAATCACGTGCGATTCACGGGTCAATCACGTGTGTATCACGAGGGAATCACGTGGGAATCACATGGGAATCACGTGGGAATCACTTGTCCATCATGTGAGAGTAACGTGGGAATCACGTATCAATCACGTGGGAATCACGTGGAAATCACGTGTCAATCACGTGGGAATCACATGGGAATCCCATGGGAATCACCTGTAATTCACGTGGGAATCACGTGGCAATCACGTGGCAATCACGTGGGAATCACATAGGAATCATGTGTCAATCACGTGGGAATCACGTGGGAATCGCCTGGGAATCACGTGTCAATCACGTGGATATCACGTGGGAATCACGTGGGAATCACGTGTCAATCACGTGGGAATCACGTGGGAATCACGTGTCAATCACGTGGGTATCACGTGCGCATCACGTGGGGATCACGTGGGAAACACGTTGAAATCACGTGCTAATCACGTGTCAATCACGTGGGTATCACGTGGGAATCACTTTGGAATCACGTGTCAATCACGTGGGAATCACGTGAGAATCACGTGGGAATCAAGTGGGAATCACGTGGGAATCACATGAGAATCACGAGTCAATCACGTTTAATCACGTGGGAATCACGTGTCAATCACGTGAGAATCAAGTGGGAATTACGTGTCAATCACGTGGGAATCACGTGGGAATCACGTGTCAATCACGTGGGAATCACACGGGAATCACTTGGGAATCACATGTCAATCACGTGGGAATCACGTGGGAGTAACGTGTCAATCATGTGAGAATCACGTGGGAATCACTTGGGAATCACGTGGGAATCACGTGTCAATCACGTGGGAATCACCGGGGAATCACGTGTCAATCACGTGGGAATCACTTGGGAATCACGTGTCAATCACGTGGGTATCACGTGGGAATCACGTGTCAATCACGTGGGAATCACGTGGGAATCACGTGTCAATCACGTGGGAATCGCGTGGGAATCACGAGGGAATCACATGTGAATAACGTGGAAATCACGTGCGATTCACGGGTCAATCACGTGTGTATCACGAGGGAATCACGTGGGAATCACATGGGAATCACGTGGGAATCATGCGTCAATCACATGGGAATCACGTAGGAATCACGTGTAAATCACGTGGGAATCACGTGGGAATGACGTGGGAATCACTTGTCCATCACGTGGGCATAACGTGGGAATCACGTATCAATCACGTGGGAATCACGTGGAAATCACGTGTCAATCACGTGGGAATCACATGGGAATGATGTGGGAATCACCTGTAATTCACGTGGGAATCACGTGGGAATCACTTGTCAATCAAGTGGGAATCACGTAGGAATCACGTGTCAATCACGTGGGAATCACGTGGGAATCGCCTGGGAATCACGTGTCAATCACGTGGATATCACGTGGGAATCACGTGGGAATCACGTGTCAATCACGTGGAAATCACGTGGGAATCACGTGTCAGTCACCTGGGTATCACGTGGGAATCACGTGGGAATCACGTGTCAATCACGTGGGAATCACGTGGGATTCACGTGTCAATCACCTGGGTATCACGTGGGAATCACTTTGGAATCACGTGTCAATAACGTGGGAATCACGTGAGAATCACGTGGGAATCAAGTGGGAATCACGTGGGAATCACATGAGAATCACGTGTCAATCACGTGGAATCACGTGGGAATCACGTGTCAATCACGTGAGAATCAAGTGGGAATTACGTGTCAATCACGTGGGAATCACGTGGGAATCACGTGTCAATCACGTGGGAATCACACGGGAATCACTTGGGAATCACATGTCAATCACGTGGGAATCATGTGGGAGTAACGTGTCAATCATGTGAGAATCACGTGGGAATCACGTGGGAACCACGTGGGAATCACGTGTCAATCACGTGGGAATCACCAGGGAATCACGTGTCAATCATGTGGGAATCACGTGTCAATCACGAGTGAATCACGTGGGAATCACGTTGGAATCATTTGGGAATCACGTGTCAATCACGTTGGAATCACGTGGAAATCACGTGGGAGTCACGTGTCAATCACGTGGGAATCACATGGGAATCACGTGTCAATCACGTGGGAATCACGTGGGAATCACGTGGGAATCCCGTGGGAACTACGTATCATTCACGTGGGAATCACGTGTCAATCACGTGGAAATCACGTGGGAATCAGGTGTCAATCACGTGGAAATCATGTGAGAATCACGTGGGAATCACGTGGCAATCACGTGGGAATCACTTGGGAATCACGTGTCAATCACGTGGAATCACGTGGGAATCACGTGTCAATCACGTGAGAATCAAGTGGGAATCACGTGTCAATCACGTGGGAATCACACGGGAATCACTTGGGAATCACCTGTCAATCACGTGGTAATCACGTGGGAATCACCTGGGAATCACGTGGGACTCACGTGTCAGTCACGTGGGAATCACGTGTCAATCACGTTGGAATCACATGTCAATCACGTGGGAATCAAGTGTCAATCACGTCGGTATCACGTGGGAATCACGTGGGAATAACGTGGGAATCACGTGTCAATAACGTGGGAATCACGAGGGAGTCACGTTTGAATCACGAGCGAATCAAGTGTCAATCACATGAGTCTCACGAGGGAATCACGTGTCAATCACGTGGGAATCACGGGGGAGTAACGTGGGAACCACGTGTCAATCACGTGGGGATCACGAGGGAATCACGTTGGAATCACGTGGGAGTCACGTGTCAGTCACGTGGGTATCACGTGGGAATCACGTGGGAATCACGTGGTAATCACGTGTCATTCATGTGGAAATCACGAGGGAATCACGTGTCAATCACTTGGGAATCACGAGGGAATCACGTGTCAATCACGTGGGAATCACTTGGGAATCACGTGTCAATCACGTGGGAATCACGTATCAATCACGTGGGCATCACGTGCGCATCACGTGGGGATCACGAGGGAATCACGTTGGAATCACCTGGGAGTCACGTGTCAATCACGTGGGTATCACGTGGGAATCACATGGGAATCACGTGTCATTCATGTGGAAATCACGTGGGAATCACGTGAGATTCACGTGGGAATCACGTGTCAATCACTTGTCAATCACGTGGGAATCACGTGGGAATCACGTGTCAATCACGTGGGAATCACCGGGGAATCACGTGTCAATCACGTGGGAATCATGTGGGAATCACGTGTCAATCACGAGTGAATCACGTGGAAATCACGTGGGAATCATTTGGGAATCACGTGTCAATCACGTTGGAATCACGTGGAAATCACGTGGGAATCACGTGTCAATCACGTGGGAATCACGTGGGAATCACGTGTCAATCACGTGGGAATCACGTGGGAATCACGTGGGAATCCCGTGGGAACTACGTATCATTCACGTGGGAATCACGTGTCAATCACGAGGGCATCACGTGGGAATCACGTGTCAATCACGTGGAAATCACGTGGGAATCACGTGGGAATCACGTGTCAATCACGTGGGAATCACGTGGGAGTCACGTGTCAATCATGTGGGAATCACGTGGGAATCACGTGGGAATCATGCGTCAATCACGTGGGAATCACGTGGGAATCACGTGTCAATCACGTGGGAATCACGTGGGAGTCACTTGGGAATCACGTGGGAATTACATGTTAATCACGTGATAATCACTTGGGAATCACGTGTCCATAACGTGGGAATCATGTGGAAGTCACGTGTCAATCACGAGTGAATCACGTGGGAATCACTTGGGAATAACGTGTCAATCACGTGGGAATCACGTGGGAATCACCTGTCAATCACGTGGGAATCACGTGGGAATCACGTGTCAATCTCGTGGGAAACACGTGGGAATCACGTGGGAATTACGTGTCAATCACGTGGGAATCACGAGGGAATCACGTGGGAATCACGTGTCAATCACGTGTGAATCACGTGGGAATCACGTGTCAATCACGTGGGTATCACGTGGGAATCACGTGGTTTCACGTGGTAATCACGTGTCAATCACGTGGGAATCACGTGGGAATCACGTGGGAATCACCTGTCAATCAGGTGGGTATCACGTGGGAATCACGTGGGAATCACGTGTCAATCACGTGGGAATCACATTGGAATCATGTGGGTATCACGTGTCAATCACGTGGGAATCACGTGGGAATCACGTAAGAATCACTTGTTCATCACGTGGGAATAACGTGGGAATCACGTATCAATCACGTGGGAATCACGTGGGAATCACGTGTCAATCACGTGGGAATCGCATGGGAATCACGTGGTAATCACGTGTCAATTACGTGGGAATCACATGGGAATCACTTGGGAATGATGTGTCAATCATGTGGGAATCACATGGGAATCACTTGGGAATCACGTGTCAATCACGTGGGAATCACATGGGAATCACTTGGGAATCACCTGTCAATCACGTGGGAATCACGTAGGAATCACGTGGGACTCACGTGGGAATCACGTGTCAATCACGTGGGAATCACGTGGGAATCACGTGTCAATCACGTGTCAATCACGTGGGAATCACGTGGGAATGACGTGGGAATCACTTGTCCATCACGTGGGCATAACGTGGGAATCACGTATCAATCACGTGGGAATCACGTGGAAATCACGTGTCAATCACGTGGGAATCTCATGGGAATGATGTGGGAATCAACTGTAATTCACGTGGGAATCACGTGGGAATCACGTGTCAATCAAGTGGGAATCACGTAGGAATCACGTGTCAATCACGTGGGAATCACGTGGGAATCGCCTGGGAATCACGTGTCAATCACGTGGATATCACGTGGGAATCACGTGTCAATCACGTGGGAATCACGTGGGAATCACGTTTCAATCACCTGGGTATCACGTGGGAATCACGTGGGAATCACTTGGGAATCACGTGTGAATCACGTTGGAATCACGTGGGAATCACATGGGAATCACGTGTCAATCACGTGGGAATCACGTGCGCATCACGTGGAAATCACGTGGGAAACACGTTGGAATCACGTGGTAATCACGTGTTAATCACGTGGGTATCACGTGGGAATCACTTGGGAATCACGTGTCAATCACGTGGGAATCACGTGAGAATCACGTGGGAATCACGTGGGAATCACGTGTCAATCACGTGGAATCACGTGGGAATCACGTGTCAAACACGTGAGAATCAAGTGGGAATCACGTGTCAATCACGTGGGAATCACACGGGAATCACTTGGGAATCACATGTCAATCACGTGGGAATCACGTGGGAATCACCTGGGAATCACGTGGGACTCACGTGTCAATCACGTGGGAATCACGTGTCAATCACGTGGGAATCACATGTCAATCACGTGGGAATCACGTGTCAATCACGTGGGTATCACGTGGGAATCACGTGGGAATAACGTGGGAATCACGTGTCAATAACGTGGGAATCACGAGGGATTCACGTTGGAATCACGAGCGATTCACGTGTCAATCACATGAGTCTCACGAGGGAATCACGTGTCAATCACGTGGGAATCACGGGGGAATAACGTGGGAACCACGTGTCAATCACGTGGAAATCACGAGGGAATCACGTGGGACTCACGTGGGAATCACGTGTCAATCACGTGAGAATCACGTGTCAGTCACTGGGAATCAGGTGGGAATCACATGTCAATAACGTGGGAATCACGTGCGAATCACATGGGAATCACATGGGAATCATGCGTCAATCACGTGGGAAGAACGTATGAATCATGTGTCAATCACGTGGGAATCTCGGGGGAATCGCATGGGAATCACGTGTCAATCACTTGGATATCACGTGGGAATCACGTGGGAATCACGTGTCAATCACGTGGGAATCACGTGTCAATCACGTGGGTATCACATGGGAATCACGTGTCAATCACGTGGGAATCACATGGGAATCACTTGGGAATCACGTGTCAATCACGTTGGAATCACGTGGGAATCACGTGGGAATCACGTGGGAATCACGTGTCAATCACGTGAGAATCAAGTGGGAATCACGTGTCGATCACGTGGGAATCACGTGGGAATCACGTGTCAATCACGTGGGAATCACGTGGGAATCACCTGGAAATCACGTGGGACTCACGTGTCAATCACGTGGGAATCACGTGTCAGTCACGTGGGAATCACATGTCAATCACGTGGGAATCACGTGTCAATCACGTGGGTATCACGTGGGAATCACGTGGGAATCACGTGGGAATCACGTGTCAATAACGTGGGAATCACGAGTGAGTCACATTGGAACCACGAGCGAATCACGTGTCAATCACATGAGACTCACGAGGGAATCACGTGTCAATCACGTGGGAATCACGGGGGAATAACGTGGGAACCACGTGTCTATCACGTGGGAATCACGTAGGAATCACGTGGGACTCACGTGGGAATCACGTGTCAATCACGTGAGAATCCGGTGTCAGTCACGTGTCAATCACGTGGGAATCACGTGTCAATCACGTGGGAATCACGTGGGAATCACGTGGGAATCACGTGTCAATTACGTGGGAATCACATGGGAATCACTTGGGAATGACGTGTCAATCATGTGGGAATCACATGGGAATCACTTGGGAATCACGTGTCAATCACCTGGGAATCAAATGGGAATCACTTGGGAATCACGTGTCAATCACGTGGGAATCACGTGGGAATCACGTGGGAATCCCGTAGGAACTACGTATCATTCACGTGGGAATCACGTGTCAATCACGTGGAAATCACGTGGGAATCAGGTGTCAATCACGTGGAAATCATGTGAGAATCACGTGGGAATCACGTGGGAATCACGTGGGAATCACTTGGGAATCACTTGTCAATCAAATGGAATCACGTGGGAATCACGTGTCAATCACGTGAGAATCAAGTGGGAATCACGTGTCAATCACGTGGGAATCACACGGGAATCACTTGGAAATCACCTGTCAATCACGTGGTAATCACGTGGGAATCACCTGGGAGTCACGTGGGACTCACGTGTCAGTCACGTGGGAATCACGTGTCAATCCACGTTGGAATCACATGTCAATCACGTGGGAATCACGTGTCAATCACGTGGGTATCACATGGGAATCACGTGGGAATAACGTGGGAATCACGTGTCAATAACGTGGGAATAACGAGGGGGTCACGTTGGAATCACGAGCGAATCACATGTCAATAACATGAGACTCACGAGGGAATCACCTGTCAATCACGTGGGAATCACGGGGGAGTAACGTGGGAACCACGTGTCAATCACGTGGGGATCACGAGGGAATCACGTTGGAATCACGTGGGAGTCACGTGTCACTCACGGGGGTATCACGTGGGAATCACGTGGGAATCACGAGGGAATCACGTGGTAATCACGTGTCATTCATGTGGAAATCACGAGGGAATCACGTGTCAATCACTTGGGAATCACGAGGGAATCACGTGTCAATCACGTGGGAATCACTTGGGAATCACGTGTCAATCACGTGGGTATCACGTGGGAATCATGTGTCAATCACGTGGGAATCACGTGGGAATCACGTGTCAATCACGTGGGAATCGCGTGGGAATCACGAGGGAATCACATGTGAATAACGTGGAAATCACGTGCGATTCACGGGTCAATCACGTGTGTATCACGAGGGAATCACGTGGGAATCACATGGGAATCACGTGGGAATCATGCGTCAATCACATGGGAATCACGTAGGAATCACGTGTAAATCACGTGGGAATCACGTGGGAATGACGTGGGAATCACTTGTCCATCACGTGGGCATAACGTGGGAATCACGTATCAATCACGTGGGAATCACGTGGAAATCACGTGTCAATCACGTGGGAATCACATGGGAATGATGTGGGAATCACCTGTAATTCACGTGGGAATCACGTGGGAATCACGTGTCAATCAAGTGGGAATCACGTAGGAATCACGTGTCAATCACGTGGGAATCACGTGGGAATCGCCTGGGAATCACGTGTCAATCACGTGGATATCACGTGGGAATCACGTGGGAATCACGTGTCAATCACGTGGAAATCACGTGGGAATCACGTGTCAGTCACCTGGGTATCACGTGGGAATCACGTGGGAATCACGTGTCAATCACGTGGGAATCACGTGGGATTCACGTGTCAATCACCTGGGTATCACGTGGGAATCACTTTGGAATCACGTGTCAATCACGTGGGAATCACGTGAGAATCACGTGGGAATCAAGTGGGAATCACGTGGGAATCACATGAGAATCACGTGTCAATCACGTGGAATCACGTGGGAATCACGTGTCAATCACGTGAGAATCAAGTGGGAATTACGTGTCAATCACGTGGGAATCACGTGGGAATCACGTGTCAATCACGTGGGAATCACACGGGAATCACTTGGGAATCACATGTCAATCACGTGGGAATCATGTGGGAGTAACGTGTCAATCATGTGAGAATCACGTGGGAATCACGTGGGAATCACGTGGGAATCACGTGTCAATCACGTGGGAATCACCAGGGAATCACGTGTCAATCATGTGGGAATCACGTGTCAATCACGAGTGAATCACGTGGGAATCACGTTGGAATCATTTGGGAATCACGTGTCAATCACGTTGGAATCACGTGGAAATCACGTGGGAGTCACGTGTCAATCACGTGGGAATCACATGGGAATCACGTGTCAATCACGTGGGAATCACGTGGGAATCCCGTGGGAACTACGTATCATTCACGTGGGAATCACGTGTCAATCACGTGGAAATCACGTGGGAATCAGGTGTCAATCACGTGGAAATCATGTGAGAATCACGTGGGAATCACGTGGCAATCACGTGGGAATCACTTGGGAATCACGTGTCAATCACGTGGAATCACGTGGGAATCACGTGTCAATCACGTGAGAATCAAGTGGGAATCACGTGTCAATCACGTGGGAATCACACGGGAATCACTTGGGAATCACCTGTCAATCACGTGGTAATCACGTGGGAATCACCTGGGAATCACGTGGGACTCACGTGTCAGTCACGTGGGAATCACGTGTCAATCACGTTGGAATCACATGTCAATCACGTGGGAATCAAGTGTCAATCACGTGGGTATCACGTGGGAATCACGTGGGAATAACGTGGGAATCACGTGTCAATAACGTGGGAATCACGAGGGAGTCACGTTTGAATCACGAGCGAATCAAGTGTCAATCACATGAGTCTCACGAGGGAATCACGTGTCAATCACGTGGGAATCACGGGGGAGTAACGTGGGAACCACGTGTCAATCACGTGGGGATCACGAGGGAATCACGTTGGAATCACGTGGGAGTCACGTGTCAGTCACGTGGGTATCACGTGGGAATCACGTGGGAATCACGTGGTAATCACGTGTCATTCATGTGGAAATCACGAGGGAATCACGTGTCAATCACTTGGGAATCACGAGGGAATCACGTGTCAATCACGTGGGAATCACTTGGGAATCACGTGTCAATCACGTGGGAATCACGTATCAATCACGTGGGCATCACGTGCGCATCACGTGGGGATCACGAGGGAATCACGTTGGAATCACCTGGGAGTCACGTGTCAATCACGTGGGTATCACGTGGGAATCACATGGGAATCACGTGTCATTCATGTGGAAATCACGTGGGAATCACGTGAGATTCACGTGGGAATCACGTGTCAATCACTTGTCAATCACGTGGGAATCACGTGGGAATCACGTGTCAATCACGTGGGAATCACCGGGGAATCACGTGTCAATCACGTGGGAATCATGTGGGAATCACGTGTCAATCACGAGTGAATCACGTGGAAATCACGTGGGAATCATTTGGGAATCACGTGTCAATCACGTTGGAATCACGTGGAAATCACGTGGGAATCACGTGTCAATCACGTGGGAATCACGTGGGAATCACGTGTCAATCACGTGGGAATCACGTGGGAATCACGTGGGAATCCCGTGGGAACTACGTATCATTCACGTGGGAATCACGTGTCAATCACGAGGGCATCACGTGGGAATCACGTGTCAATCACGTGGAAATCACGTGGGAATCACGTGGGAATCACGTGTCAATCACGTGGGAATCACGTGGGAGTCACGTGTCAATCATGTGGGAATCACGTGGGAATCACGTGGGAATCATGCGTCAATCACGTGGGAATCACGTGGGAATCACGTGTCAATCACGTGGGAATCACGTGGGAGTCACTTGGGAATCACGTGGGAATTACATGTTAATCACGTGATAATCACTTGGGAATCACGTGTCCATAACGTGGGAATGATGTGATAGTCACGTGTCAATCACGAGTGAATCACGTGGGAATCACTTGGGAATAACGTGTCAATCACGTGGGAATCACGTGGGAATCACCTGTCAATCACGTGGGAATCACGTGGGAATCACGTGTCAATCTCGTGGGAAACACGTGGGAATCACGTGGGAATTACGTGTCAATCACGTGGGAATCACGAGGGAATCACGTGGGAATCACGTGTCAATCACGTGTGAATCACGTGGGAATCACGTGTCAATCACGTGGGTATCACGTGGGAATCACGTGGTTTCACGTGGTAATCACGTGTCAATCACGTGGGAATCACGTGGGAATCACGTGGGAATCACCTGTCAATCAGGTGGGTATCACGTGGGAATCACGTGGGAATCACGTGTCAATCACGTGGGAATCACATTGGAATCATGTGGGTATCACGTGTCAATCACGTGGGAATCACGTGGGAATCACGTAAGAATCACTTGTTCATCACGTGGGAATAACGTGGGAATCACGTATCAATCACGTGGGAATCACGTGGGAATCACGTGTCAATCACGTGGGAATCGCATGGGAATCACGTGGTAATCACGTGTCAATTACGTGGGAATCACATGGGAATCACTTGGGAATGATGTGTCAATCATGTGGGAATCACATGGGAATCACTTGGGAATCACGTGTCAATCACGTGGGAATCACATGGGAATCACTTGGGAATCACCTGTCAATCACGTGGGAATCACGTAGGAATCACGTGGGACTCACGTGGGAATCACGTGTCAATCACGTGGGAATCACGTGGGAATCACGTGTCAATCACGTGTCAATCACGTGGGAATCACGTGGGAATGACGTGGGAATCACTTGTCCATCACGTGGGCATAACGTGGGAATCACGTATCAATCACGTGGGAATCACGTGGAAATCACGTGTCAATCACGTGGGAATCTCATGGGAATGATGTGGGAATCACCTGTAATTCACGTGGGAATCACGTGGGAATCACGTGTCAATCAAGTGGGAATCACGTAGGAATCACGTGTCAATCACGTGGGAATCACGTGGGAATCGCCTGGGAATCACGTGTCAATCACGTGGATATCACGTGGGAATCACGTGTCAATCACGTGGGAATCACGTGGGAATCACGTTTCAATCACCTGGGTATCACGTGGGAATCACGTGGGAATCACTTGGGAATCACGTGTGAATCACGTTGGAATCACGTGGGAATCACATGGGAATCACGTGTCAATCACGTGGGAATCACGTGGAAATCACGTGGGAAACACGTTGGAATCACGTGGTAATCACGTGTTAATCACGTGGGTATCACGTGGGAATCACTTGGGAATCACGTGTCAATCACGTGGGAATCACGTGAGAATCACGTGGGAATCACGTGGGAATCACGTGTCAATCACGTGGAATCACGTGGGAATCACGTGTCAAACACGTGAGAATCAAGTGGGAATCACGTGTCAATCACGTGGGAATCACACGGGAATCACTTGGGAATCACATGTCAATCACGTGGGAATCACGTGGGAATCACCTGGGAATCACGTGGGACTCACGTGTCAATCACGTGGGAATCACGTGTCAATCACGTGGGAAT
Organism: Muntiacus reevesi; assembly: GCF_963930625.1. Classification (NCBI taxonomy): domain Eukaryota; kingdom Metazoa; phylum Chordata; class Mammalia; order Artiodactyla; family Cervidae; genus Muntiacus; species Muntiacus reevesi. Next base: position 40,408 of record NW_027077830.1, on the reverse strand, counting down.
CACATGTCAATCACGTGGGAATCACGTGTCAATCACGTGGGTATCACGTGGGAATCACGTGGGAATAACGTGGGAATCACGTGTCAATAACGTGGGAATCACGAGGGAGTCACGTTGGAATCACGAGCGATTCACGTGTCAATCACATGAGTCTCACGAGGGAATCACGTGTCAATCACGTGGGAATCACGGGGGAATAACGTGGGAACCACGTGTCAATCACGTGGAAATCACGAGGGAATCACGTGGGACTCACGTGGGAATCACGTGTCAATCACGTGAGAATCACGTGTCAGTCACTGGGAATCAGGTGGGAATCACATGTCAATAACGTGGGAATCACGTGCGAATCACATGGGAATCACATGGGAATCATGCGTCAATCACGTGGGAAGAACGTATGAATCATGTGTCAATCACGTGGGAATCTCGGGGGAATCGCATGGGAATCACGTGTCAATCACTTGGATATCACGTGGGAATCACGTGGGAATCACGTGTCAATCACGTGGGAATCACGTGTCAATCACGTGGGTATCACATGGGAATCACGTGTCAATCACGTGGGAATCACATGGGAATCACTTGGGAATCACGTGTCAATCACGTTGGAATCACGTGGGAATCACGTGGGAATCACGTGGGAATCACGTGTCAATCACGTGAGAATCAAGTGGGAATCACGTGTCGATCACGTGGGAATCACGTGGGAATCACGTGTCAATCACGTGGGAATCACGTGGGAATCACCTGGAAATCACGTGGGACTCACGTGTCAATCACGTGGGAATCACGTGTCAGTCACGTGGGAATCACATGTCAATCACGTGGGAATCACGTGTCAATCACGTGGGTATCACGTGGGAATCACGTGGGAATCACGTGGGAATCACGTGTCAATAACGTGGGAATCACGAGTGAGTCACGTTGGAACCACGAGCGAATCACGTGTCAATCACATGAGACTCACGAGGGAATCACGTGTCAATCACGTGGGAATCACGGGGGAATAACGTGGGAACCACGTGTCTATCACGTGGGAATCACGTAGGAATCACGTGGGACTCACGTGGGAATCACGTGTCAATCACGTGAGAATCCGGTGTCAGTCACGTGTCAATCACGTGGGAATCACGTGTCAATCACGTGGGAATCACGTGGGAATCACGTGGGAATCACGTGTCAATTACGTGGGAATCACATGGGAATCACTTGGGAATGACGTGTCAATCATGTGGGAATCACATGGGAATCACTTGGGAATCACGTGTCAATCACCTGGGAATCAAATGGGAATCACTTGGGAATCACGTGTCAATCACGTGGGAATCACGTGGGAATCACGTGTCAATCACGTGGGAATCGCGTGGGAATCACGAGGGAATCACATGTGAATAACGTGGGAATCACATGGGAATCACGTTGTTATCACGTGTCATTCATGTGGAAATCACGAGGGAATCACGTGTCTATCACTTGGGAATCACGAGGGAATCACGTGGGAATCACGTGTCAATCACGAGGGAATCACGTGTCAATCACGTGGGTATCACGTGGGTATCACGTGAGAATCACGTGGGAATCACGTGTCAATCACGTGGGAATCACATGGGAACCACTTGGGAATCACGTGTCAATCACGTGGGAATCACGTGTCGATCACGTGGGTATCACGTGGGAATCACGTGGGAATCACGTGTCAATCACGTGGGAATCACATGGGAATCACTTGGGAATCACGTGTCCATCACGTGGGAATCATGTGGGAATCACGTATCAATCACGTGTCAATCACGTGGGCATCACGTGCGCATCACGTGGGGATCACGAGGGAGTCACGTTGGAATCACGTGGGAGTCACGTGTCAATCACGTGGGTATCACGTGGGAATCACGTGTCAATCACGTGGGAATCACGTGGGAATCACGTGGGAATCACGTGTCATTCACGTGGGAATCACGTGTCAATCACGTGGGAATCGCGTGGGAATCACGAGGGAATCACATGTGAATAACGTGGGAATCACGTGCGATTCACGGGTCAATCACGTGTGTATCACGAGGGAATCACGTGGGAATCACATGGGAATCACGTGGGAATCATGCGTCAATCACATGGGAATCACGTAGGAATCACGTTTAAATCACGTGGGAATCACGTGGGAATGACTTGGGAATCACTTGTCCATCACGTGGGCATAACGTGGGAATCACGTATCAATCACGTGGGAATCACGTGGAAATCACGTGTCAATCACGTGGGAATCACATGGGAATGATGTAGAAATCACCTGTAATTCACGTGGGAATCACGTGGGAATCACGTGTCAATCAAGTGGGAATCACGTAGGAATCACGTGTCAATCACGTGGGAATCACGTGGGAATCGCCTGGGAATCACGTGTCAATCACGTGGATATCACGTGGGAATCACGTGGGAATCACGTGTCAATCACCTGGGTATCACGTGGGAATCACGTGTCAATCACGTGGGAATCACGTGGGAATCACGTGTCAATCTCGTGGGAAACATGTGGGAATCACGTGGGAATCACGTGGGAATTACGTGTCAATCACGTGGGAATCACGAGGGAATCACGTGGGAATCACGTGTCAATCACGTGTGAATCACGTGGGAATCACGTGTCAATCACGTGGGTATCACGTGGGAATCACGTGGTTTCACGTGGTAATCACGTGTCAATCACGTGGGAATCACGTGGGAATCACGTGGGAATCACCTGTCAATCACGTGGGTATCACGTGGGAATCACGTGGGAATCACGTGTCAATCACGTGGGAATCACATTGGAATCATGTGGGTATCACGTGTCAATCACGTGGGAATCACATGGGAATCACGTAAGAATCACTTGTTCATCACGTGGGAATAACGTGGGAATCACGTATCAATCACGTGGGAATCACGTGGGAATCACGTGTCAATCACGTGGGAATCGCATGGGAATCACGTGGTAATCACGTGTCAATTACGTGGGAATCACATGGGAATCACTTGGGAATGATGTGTCAATCATGTGGGAATCACATGGGAATCACTTGGGAATCACGTGTCAATCACGTGGGAATCACATGGGAATCACTTGGGAATCACGTGTCAATCACGTGGGAATCACGTAGGAATCACGTGGGACTCACGTGGGAATCACGTGTCAATCACGTGGGTATCACGTGGGAATCACGTGTCAATCACGTGGGAATCACGTGGGAATCACGTGGGAATCACGTGTCAATCACGTGGGAATCACGTGTCAATCACGTGGGAATTGCGTGGGAATCACGAGGGAATCACATGTGAATAACGTGGGAATCACGTGCGATTCACGGGTCAATCACGTGTGTATCACGAGGGAATCACGTGGGAATCACATGGGAATCACGTGGGAATCACTTGTCCATCATGTGAGAATAACGTGGGAATCACGTATCAATCACGTGGGAATCACGTGGAAATCACGTGTCAATCACGTGGGAATCACATGGGAATCACATGGGAATCACCTGTAATTCACGTGGGAATCACGTGGGAATCACGTGGCAATCACGTGGGAAATACATAGGAATCATGTGTCAATCACGTGGGAATCACGTGGGAATCGCCTGCGAATCACGTGTCAATCACGTGGATATCACGTGGGAATCACATGGGAATCACGTGTCAATCACGTGGGAATCACGTGGGAATCACGTGTCAATCACGTGGGAATCACGTGCGCATCACGTGGGGATCACGTGGGAAACACGTTGAAATCACGTGCTAATCAAGTGTCAATCACGTGGGTATCACGTGGGAATCACTTTGGAATCACGTGTCAATCACGTGGGAATCACGTGAGAATCACGTGGGAATCAAGTGGGAATCACGTGGGAATCACATGAGAATCACGTGTCAATCACGTGGAATCACGTGGGAATCACGTGTCAATCACGTGAGAATCAAGTGGGAATTACGTGTCAATCACGTGGGAATCACGTGGGAATCACGTGTCAATCACGTGGGAATCACACGGGAATCACTTGGGAATCACATGTCAATCACGTGGGAATCACGTGGGAGTAACGTGTCAATCATGTGAGAATCACGTTGGAATCACGTGGGAATCACGTGGGAATCACGTGTCAATCACGTGGGAATCACCGGGGAATCACGTGTCAATCACGTGGGAATCATGTGGGAATCACGTGTCAATCACGAGTGAATCACGTGGGAATCACGTGGGAATCATTTGGGAATCACGTGTCAATCACATTGGAATCACGTGGAAATCACGTGGGAATCACGTGTCAATCACGTGGGAATCACATGGGAATCACGTGTCAATCACGTGGGAATCACGTGGGAATCACGTGGGAATCCCGTGGGAACTACGTATCATTCACGTGGGAATCACGTGTCAATCACGTGGAAATCACGTGGGAATCAGGTGTCAATCACGCGGAAATCATGTGAGAATCACGTGGGAATCACGTGGGAATCACGTGGGAATCACGTGTCAATCACGTGGAATCACGTGGGAATCACGTGTCAATCACGTGAGAATCAAGTGGGAATCACGTGTCAATCACGTGGGAATCACACGGGAATCACTTGGGAATCATCTGTCAATCACGTGGTAATCACGTGGGAATCACCTGGGAATCACGTGGGACTCACGTGTCAGTCACGTGGGAATCACGTGTCAATCACGTTGGAATCACATGTCAATCACTTGGGAATCACGTGTCAATCACGTGGGTATCACGTGGGAATCACGTGGGAATAACGTGGGAATCACGTGTCAATAACGTGGGAATCACGAGGGAGTCACGTTGGAATCACGAGCGAATCACGTGTCAATAACATGAGACTCACGAGGGAATCACCTGTCAATCACGTGGGAATCACGTGGGAATCACGTGGGAATCACGTAAGAATCACTTGTTCATCACGTGGGAATAATGTGGGAATCACGTATCAATCACGTGGGAATCACGTGGGAATCACGTGTCAATCACGTGGGAATCGCATGGGAATCACGTGGTAATCACGTGTCAATTACGTGGGAATCACATGGGAATCACTTGGGAATGATGTGTCAATCATGTGGGAATCACATGGGAATCACTTGGGAATCACGTGTCAATCACGTGGGAATCACATGGGAATCACTTGGGAATCACGTGTCAATCACGTGGGAATCACGTAGGAATCACGTGGGACTCACGTGGGAATCACGTGTCAATCACGTGGGTATCACGTGGGAATCACGTGTCAATCACGTGGGAATCACGTGGGAATCACGTGGGAATCACGTGTCAATCACGTGGGAATCACGTGTCAATCACGTGGGAATTGCGTGGGAATCACGAGGGAATCACATGTGAATAACGTGGGAATCACGTGCGATTCACGGGTCAATCACGTGTGTATCACGAGGGAATCACGTGGGAATCACATGGGAATCACGTGGGAATCACTTGTCCATCATGTGAGAATAACGTGGGAATCACGTATCAATCACGTGGGAATCACGTGGAAATCACGTGTCAATCACGTGGGAATCACATGGGAATCACATGGGAATCACCTGTAATTCACGTGGGAATCACGTGGGAATCACGTGGCAATCACGTGGGAATCACATAGGAATCATGTGTCAATCACGTGGGAATCACGTGGGAATCGCCTGGGAATCACGTGTCAATCACGTGGATATCACGTGGGAATCACATGGGAATCACGTGTCAATCACGTGGGAATCACGTGGGAATCACGTGTCAATCACGTGGGAATCACGTGCGCATCACGTGGGGATCACGTGGGAAACACAATGAAATCACGTGCTAATCAAGTGTCAATCACGTGGGTATCACGTGGGAATCACTTTGGAATCACGTGTCAATCACGTGGGAATCACGTGAGAATCACGTGGGAATCAAGTGGGAATCACGTGGGAATCACATGAGAATCACGTGTCAATCACGTGGAATCACGTGGGAATCACGTGTCAATCACGTGAGAATCAAGTGGGAATTACGTGTCAATCACGTGGGAATCACGTGGGAATCACGTGTCAATCACGTGGGAATCACACGGGAATCACTTGGGAATCACATGTCAATCACGTGGGAATCACGTGGGAGTAACGTGTCAATCATGTGAGAATCACGTGGGAATCACGTGGGAATCACGTGGGAATCACGTGTCAATCACGTGGGAATCACCGGGGAATCACGTGTCAATCACGTGGGAATCATGTGGGAATCACGTGTCAATCACGAGTGAATCACGTAGGAATCACGTGGGAATCATTTGGGAATCACGTGTCAATCACATTGGAATCACGTGGAAATCACGTGGGAATCACGTGTCAATCACGTGGGAATCACATGGGAATCACGTGTCAATCACGTGGGAATCACGTGGGAATCACGTGGGAATCCCGTGGGAACTACGTATCATTCACGTGGGAATCACGTGTCAATCACGTGGAAATCACGTGGGAATCAGGTGTCAATCACGTGGAAATCATGTGAGAATCACGTGGGAATCACGTGGGAATCACGTGGGAATCACGTGTCAATCACGTGGAATCACGTGGGAATCACGTGTCAATCACGTGAGAATCAAGTGGGAATCACGTGTCAATCACGTGGGAATCACACGGGAATCACTTGGGAATCACCTGTCAATCACGTGGTAATCACGTGGGAATCACCTGGGAATCACGTGGGACTCACGTGTCAGTCACGTGGGAATCACGTGTCAATCACGTTGGAATCACATGTCAATCACTTGGGAATCACGTGTCAATCACGTGGGTATCACGTGGGAATCACGTGGGAATAACGTGGGAATCACGTGTCAATAACGTGGGAATCACAAGGGAGTCACGTTGGAATCACGAGCGAATCACGTGTCAATAACATGAGACTCACGAGGGAATCACCTGTCAATCACGTGGGAATCACGGGGGAGTTACGTGGGAACCACGTGTCAATCACATGGGGATCACGAGGGAATCACGTTGGAATCACGTGGCAGTCACGTGTCAGTCACGGGGGTATCACGTGGGAATCACGTGGGAATCACGTGGGAATCACGTGGGAATCACGTGTCATTCATGTGGAAATCACGTGGGAATCACGTGTCAATCACTTGGGAATCACGACGGAATCATGTGTCAATCACGTGGGAATCACTTGGGAATCACGTGTCAATCACGTGGGAATCACGTATCAATCACGTGGGCATCACGTGGGCATCACGTGGGGATCACGAGGGAATCACGTTGGAATCACGTGGGAGTCACGTGTCAGTCACGGGGGTATCACGTGGGAATCACGTGGGAATCACGTGAGATTCACGTGGGAATCACGTGTCAATCACTTGTCAATCACGTGGGAATCACGTGGGAATCACGTGTCAATCACGTGGGAATCACCGGGGAATCACGTGTCAATCACGTGGGAATCATGTGGGAATCACGTGTCAATCACGAGTGAATCACGTGGAAATCACGTGGGAATCATTTGGGAATCACGTGTCAATCACGTTGGAATCACGTGGAAATCACGTGGGAATCACGTGTCAATCACGTGGGAATCACGTGGGAATCACGTGTCAATCACGTGGGAATCACGTGGGAATCACGTGGGAATCCCGTGGGAACTACGTATCATTGACGTGGGAATCACGTGTCAATCACGTGGGCATCACGTGGGAATCACGTGTCAATCACGTGGGAATCACGTGGGAATCACGTGTCAATCACGTGGGAATCACGTGGGAGTCACGTGTCAATCATGTGGGAATCACGTGGGAATCACGTGGGAATCATGCGTCAATCACGTGGGAATCACGTGGGAATCACGTGTCAATCACGTGGGAATCACGTGGGAGTCACTTGGGAATCACGTGGGAATCACATGTTAATCACGTGATAATCACTTGGGAATCACGTGTCCATCACGTGGGAATCATGTGGAAGTCACGTGTCAATCACGAGTGAATCACGTGGGAATCACTTGGGAATAACGTGTCAATCACGTGGGAATCACGTGGGAATCACCTGTCAATGACGTGGGAATCACGTGGGAATCACGTGTCAATCTCGTGGGAAACACGTGGGAATCACGTGGGAATCACGTGGGAATTACGTGTCAATCACGTGGGAATCACGAGGGAATCACGTGGGAATCACGTGTCAATCACGTGTGAATCACGTGGGAATCACGTGTCAATCACGTGGGTATCACGTGGGAATCACGTGTTTTCACGTGGGAATCACGAGGGAATCACGTGGGAATCACGTGTCAATCACGTGTGAATCACGTGGGAATCACGTGTCAATCACGTGGGTATCACGTGGGAATCACGTGTTTTCACGTGGTAATCACGTGTCAATCACGTGGGAATCACGTGGGAATCACGTGGGAATCACCTGTCAATCACGTGGGTATCACGTGGGAATCACGTGGGAATCACGTGTCAATCACGTGGGAATCACATTGGAATCATGTGGGTATCACGTGTCAATCACGTGGGAATCACGTGGGAATCACGTAAGAATCACTTGTTCATCACGTGGGAATAACGTGGGAATCACGTATCAATCACGTGGGAATCACGTGGGAATCACGTGTCAATCACGTGGGAATCGCATGGGAATCACGTGGTAATCACGTGTCAATTACGTGGGAATCACATGGGAATCACTTGGGAATGATGTGTCAATCATGTGGGAATCACATGGGAATCACTTGGGAATCACGTGTCAATCACGTGGGAATCACACGGGAATCACTTGGGAATCACGTGTCAATCACGTGGGAATCACGTAGGAATCACGTGGGACTCACGTGGGAATCACGTGGGAATCACGTGTCAATCACGTGGGTATCACGTGGGAATCACGTGTCAATCACGTGGGTATCACGTGGGAATCACATGGGAATCACGTGTCAATCACGTGGGAATCAAGTGTCAATCACGTGGGAATCGCGTGGGAATCACGAGGGAATCACATGTGAATAACGTGGGAATCACGTGCGATTCACGGGTCAATCACGTGTGTATCAGGAGGGAATCACGTGGGAATCACATGGGAATCACGTGGGAATCATGCGTCAATCACATGGGAATCACGTAGGAATCACGTGTAAATCACGTGGGAATCACGTGGGAATGACGTGGGAATCACTTGTCCATCACGTGGGCATAACGTGGGAATCACGTATCAATCACGTGGGAATCACGTGGAAATCAGGTGTCAATCACGTGGGAATCACATGGGAATGATGTGGGAATCACCTGTAATTCACGTGGGAATCACGTGGGAATCGCCTGGGAATCACGTGTCAATCACGTGGATATCACGTGGGAATCACGTGTCAATCACGTGGGAATCACGTGGGAATCACGTTTCAATCACCTGGGTATCACGTGGGAATCACGTGGGAATCACTTGGGAATCACGTGTCAATCACATGGGAATCACGTGGGAATCATGTTTCAATCACCTGGGTATCACGTGGGAATCACGTGAGAATCACGTGGGAATCACGTGTCAATCACGTGGGTATCACGTGTCAATCACATGAGAATCAAGTGGGAATCACGTGTCAATCACGTGGGAATCACACGGGAATCACTTGGGAATCACATGTCAATCACGTGGGAATCACGTGGGAATCACCTGGGAATCACGTGGGACTCACGTGTCCATCACGTGGGAATCACGTGTCAATCACGTGGGAATCACATGTCAATCACGTGGGTATCACGTGGGAATCACGTGGTAATCACCTGTCAATCACGTGGGAATCACGTGCGCATCACGTGGGGATCACGTGGGAAACACGTTGAAATCACGTGATAATCACGTGTCAATATCGTGGGTATCACGTGGGAATCACTTTGGAATCACGTGTCAATCACGTGGGAATCACGTGAGAATCACTTGGGAATCAAGTGGGAATCACGTGGGAATCACATGAGAATCACGTGTCAATCACGTGGAATCACGTGGGAATCACGTGTCAATCACGTGAGAATCAAGTGGGAATCACGTGTCAATCACGTGGGAATCACGAGGGAATCACGTGTCAATCACGTGGGAATCACGTGGGAGTAACGTGTCAATCATGTGGGAATCACGTGGGAATCACGTGGGAATCACGTGGGAATCACGTGTCATTCATGTGGAAATCACGAGGGAATCACGTGTCAATCACTTGGGAATCACGAGGGAATCACGTGTCAATCACGTGGGAATCACGTGTCAATCACGTGGGACTCACGTGGGTATCACGTGGGAATCACGTGAGATTCACGTGGGAATCACGTGTCAATCACGTGTCAATCACGTGGGAATCACGTGGGAATCACGTGTCAATCATGTGGGAATCACCGGGGAATCACGTGTCAATCACGTGGGAATCATGTGGGAATCACGTGTCAATCAAGAGTGAATCACGTGGGAATCACGTGGGAATCATTTGGGAATCACGTGTCAATCACGTTGGAATCACGTGGAAATCACGTGGGAATCACGTGTCAATCACGTGGGAATCACATGGGAATCACGTGTCAATCACGTGGGAATCACGTGGGAATCACGTGGGAACTACGTATCATTCACGTGAGAATCACGTGTCAATCACGTGGGAATCACGTGGGAATCACGTGTCAATCACGTGGGAATCACATGGGAATCACGTGTCAATCACGTGGGAATCACGTGGGAATCCCGTGGGAACTACGTAACATTCACGTGAGAATCACGTGTCAATCACGTGGGAATCACGTGGGAATCACGTGTCAATCACGTGGGAATTGCGTGGGAATCACGAGGGAATCACATGTGAATAACGTGGGAATCACGTGCGATTCACGGGTCAATCACGTGTGTATCACGAGGGAATCACGTGGGAATCACATGGGAATCACGTGGGAATCACTTGTCCATCATGTGAGAATAACGTGGGAATCACGTATCAATCACGTGGGAATCACGTGGAAATCACGTGTCAATCACGTGGGAATCACATGGGAATCACATGGGAATCACCTGTAATTCACGTGGGAATCACGTGGGAATCACGTGGCAATCACGTGGGAATCACATAGGAATCATGTGTCAATCACGTGGGAATCACGTGGGAATCGCCTGGGAATCACGTGTCAATCACGTGGATATCACGTGGGAATCACATGGGAATCACGTGTCAATCACGTGGGAATCACGTGGGAATCACGTGTCAATCACGTGGGAATCACGTGCGCATCACGTGGGGATCACGTGGGAAACACGTTGAAATCACGTGCTAATCAAGTGTCAATCACGTGGGTATCACGTGGGAATCACTTTGGAATCACGTGTCAATCACGTGGGAATCACGTGAGAATCACGTGGGAATCAAGTGGGAATCACGTGGGAATCACATGAGAATCACGTGTCAATCACGTGGAATCACGTGGGAATCACGTGTCAATCACGTGAGAATCAAGTGGGAATTACGTGTCAATCACGTGGGAATCACGTGGGAATCACGTGTCAATCACGTGGGAATCACACGGGAATCACTTGGGAATCACATGTCAATCACGTGGGAATCACGTGGGAGTAACGTGTCAATCATGTGAGAATCACGTTGGAATCACGTGGGAATCACGTGGGAATCACGTGTCAATCACGTGGGAATCACCGGGGAATCACGTGTCAATCACGTGGGAATCATGTGGGAATCACGTGTCAATCACGAGTGAATCACGTAGGAATCACGTGGGAATCATTTGGGAATCACGTGTCAATCACATTGGAATCACGTGGAAATCACGTGGGAATACATGATTCCCACGTGATTCCCACGTGATATCCACGTGAATGACACGTGATTCCCAGGCGATTTCCACGTGATTCCCACGTGATTGACACATGATTCCTATGTGATTCCCACGTGATTGCCACGTGATTCCCACGTGATTCCCACGTGAATTACAGGTGATTCCCATGTGATTCCCATGTGATTCCCACGTGATTGACACGTGATTTCCACGTGATTCCCACGTGATTGATACGTGATTCCCACGTTATTCTCACATGATGGCCAAGTGATTCCCACGTGATTCCCATGTGATTCCCACGTGATTCCCTCGTGATACACACGTGATTGACCCGTGAATCGCACGTGATTCCCACGTTATTCACATGTGATTCCCTCGTGATTCCCACGCGATTCCCACGTGATTGACACGTGATTCCCACGTGATTGACACGTGATTCGCACGTGATTCCCACGTGATTCGCACGTGATTGACACGTGATTCCCACGTGATACCCACGTGATTGACACGTGATTCCCACGTGAGTCCCACGTGATTCCAACGTGATTCCCACGTGATTGACACGTGATTCCCAAGTGATTCCCATGTGATTCCCACGTGATTGACACGTGATTCCCAAGTGATTCCCATGTGATTCCCACATGATTGACACATCATTCCCAAGTGATTCCCATGTGATTCCCACGTAATTGACACGTGATTACCACGTGATTCCCATGCGATTCCCACGTGATTGACACGTGATTCCCACGTGATTCCCACGTGATTGATACGTGATTCCCACGTTATTCCCACGTGATGAACAAGTGATTCTTACGTGATTCCCACGTGATTCCCACGTGATTGACACGTGATACCCACATGATTCCAATGTGATTCCCACGTGATTGACACGTGATTCCCACGTGATTCCCACGTGATACCCACGTGATTGACAGGTGATTCCCACGTGATTCCCACGTGATTCCCACGTGATTGACACGTGATTACCACGTGAAACCACGTGATTCCCACGTGATACCCACGTGATTGACACGTGATTCCCACGTGATTCACACGTGATTGACACGTGATTCCCACGTGATTCCCTCGTGATTCCCACGTGATTGACACGTAATTCCCACGTGATTCCCACGTGATTCCCACGTGTTTCCTACGAGATTGACACGTGATTCCCACGTGATTCCCACGTGATTGACAGGTGATTCCCACGTGATTCCCACGTGATTGACACGTTATTCCCAAGTGATTCCCACGTGATTCACTCGTGATTGACACGTGACTTCCACATGATTCCCACGTGATTGACAGGTGATTCCCACGTGATTTCCACGTGATTGACACGTGATTCCCACGTGATGCCCACGTGATTGACACGTGATTCCCACGTGAATGGTACGTAGTTCCCACGGGATTCCCCCGTGATTCCCACGTGATTCCCACGTGATTGACACGTGATTCCCACGTGATTCCCACGTGATTGACACGTGATTCCCACGTGATTTCCACGTGATTCCAACGTGATTGACACGTGATTCCCAAATGATTCCCACGTGATTTCCACGTGATTCACTCGTGATTGACACGTGATTCCCACATGATTCCCACGTGATTGACACGTGATTCCCCGGTGATTCCCACGTGATTGACACGTGATTCCCACGTGATTCCCACGTGATTGACAAGTGATTGACACGTGATTCCCACGTGAATCTCACGTGATTCCCACGTGATTTCCACATGAATGACACGTGATTCCCATGTGATTCCCACGTGATACCCACGTGATTGACACGTGACTCCCAGGTGATTCCAACGTGATTCCCTCGTGATCCCCACGTGATGCGCACGTGATGGCCACGTGATTGATACGTGATTCCCACGTGATTGACACGTGATTCCCAAATGATTCCCACGTGATTGACACGTGATTCCCTCGTGATTCACTCGTGATTGACACGTGACTTCCACATGATTCCCACGTGATGGACACGTGATTCCCAAGTGATTATCACGTGATTAACATGTGATTCCCACGTGATTCCCAAGTGACTCCCACGTGATTCCCACGTGATTGACACGTGATTCCCACGTGATTCCCACGTGATTGACGCATGATTCCCACGTGATTCCCACGTGATTGCCACATGATTGACACGTGACTCCCACGTGATTCCCACGTGATTGACACGTGATTCCCACGTGATTCCCACGTGATTTCCACGTGATTGACACTTGATTCCCACGTGATGCCCACGTGATTGACACGTGATTCCCACGTGAATGATACGTAGTTCCCACGGGATTCCCACGTGATTCCCACGTGATTCCCACGTGATTGACACGTGATTCCCACGTGATTCCCACGTGATTGACACGTGATTCCCACGTGATTTCCACGTGATTCCAACGTGATTGACACGTGATTCCCAAATGATTCCCACGTGATTTCCACGTGATTCACTCGTGATTGACACGTGATTCCCACATGATTCCCACGTGATTGACACGTGATTCCCCGGTGATTCCCACGTGATTGACACGTGATTCCCACGTGATTCCCACGTGATTGACAAGTGATTGACACGTGATTCCCACGTGAATCTCACGTGATTCCCACGTGATTTCCACATGAATGACACGTGATTCCCATGTGATTCCCACGTGATACCCACGTGATTGTCACGTGACTCCCAGGTGATTCCAACGTGATTCCCTCGTGATCCCCACGTGATGCGCACGTGATGCCCACGTGATTGATACGTGATTCCCACGTGATTGACACGTGATTCCCAAGTGATTCCCACGTGATTGACACGTGATTCCCTCGTGATTCCCAAGTGATTGACACGTGAATCCCTCGTGATTTCCACATGGATGACACGTGATTACCACGTGATTCTCACATGATTTCCACGTGATTGACACCTGATTCCCACGTGATTCCCACGTGATACCCCCGTGACTGACACGTGACTCCCACGTGATTCCAACGTGATTCCCTCGTGATCCCCACGTGTTTGACACGTGGTTCCCACGTTATTCCCACGTGATTCCCACGTGATACCCACGTGATTGACACGTGATTACCACGTGATTCCCACGTGATTCCCACGTGATACCCACGTGACTGACACGTGACTCACACGTGATTCCAACGTGATTCCCTCGTGATCCCCACGTGATTGACACGTGGTTCCCACGTTACTCCCCCGTGATTCCCACGTGATTGACAGGTGATTCCCTCGTGAGTCTCATGTTATTGACACGTGATTCGCTCGTGATTCCAACGTGACTCCCTCGTGATTCCCACGTTATTGACACGTGATTCCCACGTTATTCCCACGTGAATCCCACGTGATACCCACGTGATTGACACGTGATTCCAACGTGATTGACATGTGATTCCAACGTGATTGACACGTGATTCCCACGTGACTGACACGTGAGTCCCACGTGATTCCCAGGTGATTCCCACGTGATTACCACGTGATTGACAGGTGATTCCCAAGTGATTCCCGTGTGATTCCCTCGTGATTGACACGTGATTCCCACTTGATTCTCACGTGATTGACACGTGATTCCCACGTGATTCCACGTGATTGACACGTGATTCCCAAGTGATTCCCACGTGATTCCCACGTGATTCCCACGTGATTCTCACATGATTTCCACGTGATTGACACCTGATTCCCACGTGATTTCCACGTGATTGACACGTGATTCCCACGTGAATGATACGTAGTTCCCACGGGATTCCCACGTGATTCCCACGTGATTCCCACGTGATTGACACGTGATTCCCATGTGATTCCCACGTGATTGACACGTGATTCCCACGTGATTTCCACGTGATTCCAACGTGATTGACACGTGATTCCCAAATGATTCCCACGTGATTCCCACGTGATTCACTCGTGATTGACACGTGATTCCCATATGATTCCCACGTGATTGACACGTGATTCCCCGGTGATTCCCACGTGATTGACACGTGATTCCCACGTGGTTCCCACGTGATTCCCACGTGATTCTCACATGATTGACACGTTAATCCCACGTGATTCCCACGTGATTGACATGTGATTCCCAAGTGATTCCCGTGTGATTCCCACGTGATTGACACGTGATTCCCACGTGATTGACACGTAATTCCCACTTGATTCTCACGTGATTGACACGTGATTCCCACATGATTCCACGTGATTGACACGTGATTCTCATGTGATTCCCACGTGATTCCCACTTGATTCCCACGTGATTCTCACGTGATTCCCACGTGACTGACACGTGATTCCAAAGTGATTCCCACGTGATACCCACGTGATTGACACGTGATTAGCACGTGATTTCAACGTGTTTCCCACGTGATCCCCACGTGATGCGCACGTGATTCCCACGTGATTGACACGTGATTCCCACGTGATTCCCACGTGATTGACACGTGATTCCCACGTGATTCCCACGTGATATCCACGTGATTGACACGTGATTCCCAGGCGATTCCCACGTGATTCCCACGTGATTGACACATGATTCCTATGTGATTCCCACGTGATTGCCACGTGATTCCCACGTGATTCCCACGTGAATTACAGGTGATTCCCATGTGATTCCCATGTGATTCCCACGTGATTGACACGTGATTTCCACGTGATTCCCACGTGATTGATACGTGATTCCCACGTTATTCTCACATGATGGACAAGTGATTCCCACGTGATTCCCATGTGATTCCCACGTGATTCCCTCGTGATACACACGTGATTGACCCGTGAATCGCACGTGATTCCCACGTTATTCACATGTGATTCCCTCGTGATTCCCACGCGATTCCCACGTGATTGACACGTGATTCCCACGTGATTGACACGTGATTCCCACGTGATTCCCACGTGATTCCCACGTGATTGACACGTGATTCCCACGTGATACCCACGTGATTGACACGTGATTCCCACGTGATTCCCACGTGAGGCCCACGTGATTCCTACGTGATTCCCACGTGATTGACACTTGATTCCCAAGTGATTCCCGTGTGATTCCCACGTGATTGACACGTAATTCCCAAGTGATTCCCATGTGATTCCCACATGATTGACACATCATTCCCAAGTGATTCCCATGTGATTCCCACGTAATTGACACGTGATTACCACGTGATTCCCATGCGATTCCCACGTGATTGACACGTGATTCCCACGTGATACCCACGTGATTGATACGTGATTCCCACGTTATTCCCACGTGATGAACAAGTGATTCTTACGTGATTCCCACGTGATTCCCACGTGATTGACACGTGATACCCACATGATTCCAATGTGATTCCCACGTGATTGACACGTGATTCCCACGTGATTCCCACGTGATACACACGTGATTGACAGGTGATTCCCACGTGATTCCCACGTGATTCCCACGTGATTGACACGTGATTCCCACGTGAAACCACGTGATTCCCACGTGATACCCACGTGATTGACACGTGATTCCCACGTGATTCACACGTGATTGACACGTGATTCCCACGTGATTCCCTCGTGATTCCCACGTGATTGACACGTAATTCCCACGTGATTCCCACGTGATTCCCACGTGTTTCCCACGAGATTGACACGTGATTCCCACGTGATTCCCACGTGATTGACAGGTGATTCCCACGTGATTCCCACGTGATTGACACGTTATTCCCAAGTGATTCCCACGTGATTCACTCGTGATTGACACGTGACTTCCACATGATTCCCACGTGATGGACACGTGATTCCCAAGTGATTATCACGTGATTAACATGTGATTCCCACGTGATTCCCAAGTGACTCCCACGTGATTCCCACGTGATTGACACGTGATTCCCACGTGATTACCACGTGATTGAGGCATGATTCCCACGTGATTCCCACGTGATTGCCACATGATTGACACGTGACTCCCACGTGATTCCCACGTGATTGACACGTGATTCCCATGTGATTCCCACGTGATTTCCACGTGATTGACACGTGATTCCCACGTGATGCCCACGTGATTGACACGTGATTCCCATGTGAATGATACGTAGTTCCCACGGGATTCCCACGTGATTCCCACGTGATTCCCACGTGATTGACACGTGATTCCCACGTGATTCCCACGTGATTGACACGTGATTCCCACGTGATTTCCACGTGATTCCAACGTGATTGACACGTGATTCCCAAATGATTCCCACGTGATTTCCACGTGATTCACTCGTGATTGACACGTGATTCCCACATGATTCCCACGTGATTGACACGTGATTCCCCGGTGATTCCCACGTGATTGACACGTGATTCCCACGTGATTCCCACGTGATTGACAAGTGATTGACACGTGATTCCCACGTGAATCTCACGTGATTCCCACGTGATTTCCACATGAATGACACGTGATTCCCATGTGATTCCCACGTGATACCCACGTGATTGTCACGTGACTCCCAGGTGATTCCAACGTGATTCCCTCGTGATCCCCACGTGATGCGCACGTGATGCCCACGTGATTGATACGTGATTCCCACGTGATTGACACGTGATTCCCAAGTGATTCCCACGTGATTGACACGTGATTCCCTCGTGATTCCCAAGTGATTGACACGTGAATCCCTCGTGATTTCCACATGAATGACACGTGATTACCACGTGATTCCCACGTGATTCCCACGTGATTCCCACGTGATACCCCCGTGACTGACACGTGACTCCCACGTGATTCCAACGTGATTCCCTCGTGATCCCCACGTGATTGACACGTGGTTCCCACGTTATTCCCACGTGATTCCCACGTGATACCCACGTGATTGACACGTGATTACCACGTGATTCCCACGTGATTCCCACGTGATACCCACGTGACTGACACGTGACTCCCACGTGTTTCCAACGTGATTCCCTCGTGATCCCCACGTGATTGACACGTGGTTCCCACGTTACTCCCCCGTGATTCCCACGTGATTGACAGGTGATTCCCTCGTGAGTCTCATGTTATTGACACGTGATTCGCTCGTGATTCCAACGTGACTCCCTCGTGATTCCCACGTTATTGACACGTGATTCCCACGTTATTCCCACGTGATTCCCACGTGATACCCACGTGATTGACACGTGATTCCCACGTGATTGACATGTGATTCCAACGTGATTGACACGTGATTCCCACGTGACTGACACGTGAGTCCCACGTGATTCCCAGGTGATTCCCACGTGATTACCACGTGATTGACAGGTGATTCCCAAGTGATTCCCGTGTGATTCCCTCGTGATTGACACGTGATTCCCACTTGATTCTCACGTGATTGACACGTGATTCCCACGTGATTCCACGTGATTGACACGTGATTCCCAAGTGATTCCCACGTGATTCCCACGTGATTCCCACGTGATTCTCACATGATTTCCACGTGATTGACACCTGATTCCCACGTGATTTCCACGTGATTGACACGTGATTCCCACGTGAATGATACGTAGTTCCCACGGGATTCCCACGTGATTCCCACGTGATTCCCACGTGATTCACACGTGATTCCCATGTGATTCCCACGTGATTGACACGTGATTCCCACGTGATTTCCACGTGATTCCAACGTGATTGACACGTGATTCCCAAATGATTCCCACGTGATTCCCACGTGATTCACTCGTGATTGACACGTGATTCCCACATGATTCCCACGTGATTGACACGTGATTCCCCGGTGATTCCCACGTGATTGACACGTGATTCCCACGTGATTCCCACGTGATTCTCACATGATTGACACGTTACTCCCACGTGATTCCCACGTGATTGACATGTGATTCCCAAGTGATTCCCGTGTGATTCCCACGTGATTGACACGTGATTCCCACGTGATTCCCACGTGATTGACACGTAATTCCCACTTGATTCTCACGTGATTGACACGTGATTCCCACATGATTCCACGTGATTGACACGTGATTCTCATGTGATTCCCACGTGATTCCCACTTGATTCCCACGTGATTCTCACGTGATTCCCACGTGACTGACACGTGATTCCAAAGTGATTCCCACGTGATTCCCACGTGATTGATACGTGATTCCCACGTGATGCCCACGTGATGGACAAGTGATTCCCACGTCATTCCCACGTGATTCCCACGTGATTTACACGTGATTCCTACGTGATTCCCATGTGATTGACGCATGATTCCCACGTGATTCCCATGTGATTCCCACGTGATTCCCTGGTGATACACACGTGATTGACCCGTGAATCGCACGTGATTCCCACGTTATTCACATGTGATTCCCTCGTGATTCCCACGTGATTCCCACGTGATTGACACGTGATTCCCACGTGATTGACACGTGATTCCCACGTGATTCCCACG
This sequence comes from Muntiacus reevesi, assembly GCF_963930625.1. Taxonomy (NCBI): domain Eukaryota; kingdom Metazoa; phylum Chordata; class Mammalia; order Artiodactyla; family Cervidae; genus Muntiacus; species Muntiacus reevesi. The sequence continues at coordinate 20,181 of NW_027077830.1, read as the reverse complement.
TGATTCCCACGTGATTGACACGTGATTCCCACGTGATACCCACGTGATTGACACGTGATTCCCACGTGATTCCCACGTGAGGCCCACGTGATTCCTACGTGATTCCCACGTGATTGACACTTGATTCCCAAGTGATTCCCGTGTGATTCCCACGTGATTGACACGTAATTCCCAAGTGATTCCCATGTGATTCCCACATGATTGACACATCATTCCCAAGTGATTCCCATGTGATTCCCACGTAATTGACACGTGATTACCACGTGATTCCCATGCGATTCCCACGTGATTGACACGTGATTCCCACGTGATTCCCACGTGATTGATACGTGATTCCCACGTTATTCCCACGTGATGAACAAGTGATTCTTACGTGATTCCCACGTGATTCCCACGTGATTGACACGTGATACCCACATGATTCCAATGTGATTCCCACGTGATTGACACGTGATTCCCACGTGATTCCCACGTGATACACACGTGATTGACAGGTGATTCCCACGTGATTCCCACGTGATTCCCACGTGATTGACACGTGATTACCACGTGAAACCACGTGATTCCCACGTGATACCCACGTGATTGACACGTGATTCCCACGTGATTCACACGTGATTGACACGTGATTCCCACGTGATTCCCTCGTGATTCCCACGTGATTGACACGTAATTCCCACGTGATTCTCACGTGATTCCCACGTGTTTCCCACGAGATTGACACGTGATTCCCACGTGATTCCCACGTGATTGACAGGTGATTCCCACGTGATTCCCACGTGATTGACACGTTATTCCCAAGTGATTCCCACGTGATTCACTCGTGATTGACACGTGACTTCCACATGATTCCCACGTGATGGACACGTGATTCCCAAGTGATTATCACGTGATTAACATGTGATTCCCACGTGATTCCCAAGTGACTCCCACGTGATTCCCACGTGATTGACACGTGATTCCCACGTGATTACCACGTGATTGACGCATGATTCCCACGTGATTCCCACGTGATTGCCACATGATTGACACGTGACTCCCACGTGATTCCCACGTGATTGACACGTGATTCCCACGTGATTCCCACGTGATTTCCACGTGATTGACACGTGATTCCCACGTGATGCCCACGTGATTGACACGTGATTCCCATGTGAATGATACGTAGTTCCCACGGGATTCCCACGTGATTCCCACGTGATTCCCACGTGATTGACACGTGATTCCCACGTGATTCCCACGTGATTGACACGTGATTCCCACGTGATTTCCACGTGATTCCAACGTGATTGACACGTGATTCCCAAATGATTCCCACGTGATTTCCACGTGATTCACTCGTGATTGACACGTGATTCCCACATGATTCCCACGTGAATGACACGTGATTCCCCGGTGATTCCCACGTGATTGACACGTGATTGACACGTGATTCCCACGTGAATCTCACGTGATTCCCACGTGATTTCCACATGAATGACACGTGATTCCCATGTGATTCCCACGTGATACCCACGTGATTGTCACGTGACTCCCAGGTGATTCCAACGTGATTCCCTCGTGATCCCCACGTGATGCGCACGTGATGCCCACGTGATTGATACGTGATTCCCACGTGATTGACACGTGATTCCCAAGTGATTCCCACGTGATTGACACGTGATTCCCTCGTGATTCCCAAGTGATTGACACGTGAATCCCTCGTGATTTCCACATGAATGACACGTGATTACCACGTGATTCCCACGTGATTCCCACGTGATTCCCACGTGATACCCCCGTGACTGACACGTGACTCCCACGTGATTCCAACGTGATTCCCTCGTGATCCCCACGTGATTGACACGTGGTTCCCACGTTATTCCCACGTGATTCCCACGTGATACCCACGTGATTGACACGTGATTACCACGTGATTCCCACGTGATTCCCACGTGATACCCACGTGACTGACACGTGACTCCCACGTGATTCCAACGTGATTCCCTCGTGATCCCCACGTGATTGACACGTGGTTCCCACGTTACTCCCCCGTGATTCCCACGTGATTGACAGGTGATTCCCTCGTGAGTCTCATGTTATTGACACGTGATTCGCTCGTGATTCCAACGTGACTCCCTCGTGATTCCCACGTTATTGACACGTGATTCCCACGTTATTCCCACGTGATTCCCACGTGATACCCACGTGATTGACACGTGATTCCCACGTGATTGACATGTGATTCCAACGTGATTGACACGTGATTCCCACGTGACTGACACGTGAGTCCCACGTGATTCCCAGGTGATTCCCACGTGATTACCACGTGATTGACAGGTGATTCCCAAGTGATTCCCGTGTGATTTCCTCGTGATTGACACGTGATTCCCACTTGATTCTCACGTGATTGACACGTGATTCCCACGTGATTCCACGTGATTGACACGTGATTCCCAAGTGATTCCCACGTGATTCCCACGTGATTCCCACGTGATTCTCACATGATTTCCACGTGATTGACACCTGATTCCCACGTGATTTCCACGTGATTGACACGTGATTCCCACGTGAATGATACGTAGTTCCCACGGGATTCCCACGTGATTCCCACGTGATTCCCACGTGATTGACACGTGATTCCCATGTGATTCCCACGTGATTGACACGTGATTCCCACGTGATTTCCACGTGATTGACACGTGATTCCCAAATGATTCCCACGTGATTCCCACGTGATTCACTCGTGATTGACACGTGATTCCCACATGATTCCCACGTGATTGACACGTGATTCCCCGGTGATTCCCACGTGATTGACACGTGATTCCCACGTGATTCCCACGTGATTCTCACATGATTGACACGTTACTCCCACGTGATTCCCACGTGATTGACATGTGATTCCCAAGTGATTCCCGTGTGATTCCCACGTGATTGACACGTGATTCCCACGTGATTCCCATGTGATTGACACGTAATTCCCACTTGATTCTCACGTGATTGACACGTGATTCCCACATGATTCCACGTGATTGACACGTGATTCTCATGTGATTCCCACGTGATTCCCACTTGATTCCCACGTGATTCTCACGTGATTCCCACGTGACTGACACGTGATTCCAAAGTGATTCCCACGTGATACCCACGTGATTGACATGTGATTAGCACGTGATTTCAACGTGTTTCCCACGTGATCCCCACGTGATGCGCACGTGATTCCCAGGTGATTGACACGTGATTCCCACGTGATTCCCACGTGATTGACACGTGATTCCCACGTGATTCCCACGTGATATCCACGTGATTGACACGTGATTCCCAGGCGATTCCCACGTGATTCCCACGTGATTGACACATGATTCCTATGTGATTCCCACGTGATTGCCACGTGATTCCCACGTGATTCCCACGTGAATTACAGGTGATTCCCATGTGATTCCCATGTGATTCCCACGTGATTGACACGTGATTTCCACGTGATTCCCACGTGATTGATACGTGATTCCCACGTTATTCTCACATGATGGACAAGTGATTCCCACGTGATTCCCATGTGATTCCCACGTGATTCCCTCGTGATACACACGTGATTGACCCGTGAATCCCACGTGATTCCCACGTTATTCACATGTGATTCCCTCGTGATTCCCACGCGATTCCCACGTGATTGACACGTGATTCCCACGTGATTGACACGTGATTCCCACGTGATTCCCACGTGATTCCCACGTGATTGACACGTGATTCCCACGTGATACCCACGTGATTGACACGTGATTCCAACGTGAGTCCCACGTGATTCCTACGTGATTCCCACGTGATTGACACGTGATTCCCAAGTGATTCCCATGTGATTCCCACGTGATTGACACGTGATTCCCAAGTGATTCCCATGTGATTCCCACATGATTGACACATCATTCCCAAGTGATTCCCATGTGATTCCCACGTAATTGACACGTGATTACCACGTGATTCCCATGCGATTCCCACGTGATTGACACGTGATTCCCACGTGATTCCCACGTGATTGATACGTGATTCCCACGTTATTCCCACGTGATGAACAAGTGATTCTTACGTGATTCCCACGTGATTCCCACGTGATTGACACGTGATACCCACATGATTCCAATGTGATTCCCACGTGATTGACACGTGATTCCCACGTTACTCCCCCGTGATTCCCACGTGATTGACAGGTGATTCCCTCGTGAGTCTCATGTTATTGACACGTGATTCGCTCGTGATTCCAACGTGACTCCCTCGTGATTCCCACGTTATTCCCACGTGATTCCCACGTTATTCCCACGTGATTCCCACGTGATACCCACGTGATTGACACGTGATTCCCACGTGATTGACATGTGATTCCAACGTGATTGACACGTGATTCCCACGTGACTGACACGTGAGTCCCACGTGATTCCCAGGTGATTCCCACGTGATTACCACGTGATTGACAGGTGATTCCCAAGTGATTCCCGTGTGATTCCCACGTGATTGACACGTGATTTCCACTTGATTCTCACGTGATTGACACGTGATTCCCACGTGATTCCACGTGATTGACACGTGATTCCCAAGTGATTCCCACGTGATTCCCACGTGATTCCCACGTGATTCTCACCTGATTTCCACGTGATTGACACCTGATTCCCACGTGATTTCCACGTGATTGACACGTGATTCCCACGTGAATGATTCGTAGTTCCCAGGAGATTCCCACGTGATTCCCACGTGATTCCCACGAGATTGACACGTGATTCCCATGTGATTCCCACGTGATTGACACGTGACTCCCACGTGATTTCCACGTGATTCCAACGTGATTGACACGTGATTCCCAAATGATTCCCACGTGATTCCCACGTGATTCACTCGTGATTGACACGTGATTCCCACATGATTGACACGTGATTCCCCGGTGATTCCCACGTGATTGACACGTGATTCCCACGTTATTCCCACGTGATTCCAACGTGATTCTCACATGATTGACACGTTACTCCCACGTGATTCCCACGTGATTGACATGTGATTCCCAAGTGATTCCCGTGTGATTCCCACGTGATTGACACGTGATTCCCACGTGATTCCCACGTGATTGACACGTAATTCCCACTTGATTCTCACGTGATTGACACGTGATTCCCACGTGATTCCACGTGATTGACACGTGATTCTCATGTGATTCCCACGTGATTCCCACTTGATTCCCACGTGATTCTCACGTGATTCCCACGTGATTGACACGTGATTCCAAAGTGATTCCCACGTGATACCCAGGTGATTGACACGTGATTCCCACGTGATTCCCACGTGATATCCACGTGATTGACACGTGATTCCCAGGCGATTCCCACGTGATTCCCACGTGATTGACACGTGATTCCTACGTGATTCCCACTTGATTGACACGTGATTCCCACGTGATTCCCACGTGAATTACAGGTGATTCCCACATCATTCCCATGTGATTCCCACGTGATTGACACGTGATTTCCACGTGATTCCCACGTGATTGATACGTGATTCCCACGTTATGCCCACGTGATGGACAAGTGATTCCCACGTCATTCCCACGTGATTCCCATGTATTTTACACGTGATTCCTACGTGATTCCCATGTGATTGACGCATGATTCCCACGTGATTCCCATGTGATTCCCACGTGATTCCCTCGTGATACACACGTGATTGACCCGTGAATCGCACGTGATTCCCACGTTATTCACATGTGATTCCCTCATGATTCCCACGCGATTCCCACGTGATTGACACGTGATTCCCACGTGATTGACACGTGATTCCCACGTGATTCCCACGTGATTCCCACGTGATTGACATGTGATTCCCACGTGATACCCACGTGATTGACACGTGACTCCCACGTGATTCCAACGTGACTCCATCGTGATCCCCATGTGATGCGCACGTGATGCCCACGTGATTGACACGTCATTGACACGTGATTCCCACATGATTCCCACGTGATGGACACGTGATTCCCAAGTGATTCCCATGTGATTCCCACGTGATTGACACGTGATTCCCACGTGATTCCCACGTGATACCCACGTGATCGACAAGAGATTCCCACGTGATTGACACGTGATTCCCAAGTGATTCACATGTGATTCCCACGTGATTGACACGTGATTCCCACGTGATTCTCACGTGATACCCACGTGATACCCACGTCATTGACACGTGATTCCCTCGTGATTGACACGTGATTCCCACGTGATTCCCTCGTGATTCCCAAGTGATTTCCACATGAATGACACGTGATTACAACGTGATTCCCATGTGATTCCCACGTTATTCACCTGTGATTCCCTCGTGATTCCCACGCGATTCCCACGTGATTGACACGTGATTCCCACGTGATTCCCACGTGATTGGCACGTGATTCTCACGTGATTGACACGTGATTCCCACGTGAGTCCCACGTGATTCCTACGTGATTCCCACGTGATTGATACATGATTCCCAAGTGATTCCCATTTGATTCCCAGGTGATTGACACGTGATTCCCAAGTGATTCCCTTGTGATTCCCACATGATTGACACGTCATTCCCAAGTGATTCCCATGTGATTCCCACGTAATTGACACGTGATTCCCACGTGATTCCCACGTGATTCCCACGTGATTGACACGTGATTCCAACGTGATTGACACGTGACTGACACGTGATTCTCACGTGATTGACACGTGATTCCCACGTGAGTCCCACGTGATTCCTACGTGATTCCCACGTGATAGACACGTGGTTCCCACGTTATTCCCCCGTGATTCCCATGTGATTGACACGTGATTCCCTCGTGAGTCTCATGTGATTGACACGTGATTCGCTCGTGGTTCCAACGTGACTCCCTCGTGATTCCCACGTTATTGACACGTGATTCCCACGTGATTCCCACGTGATTCCCACGTGATACCCACGTGATTGACACGTGATTCCCACGTGATTGACATGTGATTCCCACGTGACTGACACGTGATTCCCACGTGATTGACACGTGAGTCCCACGTGATTCCCAGGTGATTCCCACGTGATTCCCACATGATTGACACGTGATTCCCACGTGATTCCCACGTGATCGACACGTGATTCCCACTTGATTCTCACGTGATTGACACGTGATTCCCACGTGATTCGCACGTGATTCCCACATGATTCCAACGTGATTGACACGTGATTCCCAAGTGATTCCCATGTGATTCCCACGTGATTGACACGTGATTCCCACGTGATTCCCACGTGATACCCACGTGATTGACACGTGATTCCCACGTGATTGACACGTGATTCCCACGTGATTCCCACGTGATTCTCACGTGATTCCCACGTGATTGACACGTTATTCCCAAGTGATTCCCACGTGATTCACTCGTGATTGACACGTGACTTCCACATGATTCCCACGTGATGGACACGTGATTCCCAACTGATTATCACGTGATTAACATGTGATTCCCACGTGATTCCCAAGTGACTCCCACGTGATTCCCACGTGATTGACACGTGATTCCCACGTGATTCCCACGTGATTGACGCATGATTCCCACGTGATTCCCACGTGATTCCCACATGATTGACACGTGACTCCCACGTGATTCCCACGTGATTGACACGTGATTCCCACGTGATTCTCACGTGATTTCCACGTGATTGACACGTGATTCCCACGTGATGCCCACGTGATTGACACGTGATTCCCACGTGAATGATACGTAGTTCCCACGGGATTCCCACGTGATTCCCACGTGATTCCCACGTGATTGACGCATGATTCCCACGTGATTCCCACGTGATTCCCACATGATTGACACGTGATTCCCACGTGATTCCCACGTGATTGACACGTGATTCCCACGTGATTTCCACGTGATTCCAACGTGATTGACACGTGATTCCCAAATGATTCCCACGTGATTTCCACGTGATTCACTCGTGATTGACACGTGATTCCCACATGATTCCCACGTGATTTACACGTGATTCCCCGGTGATTCCCACGTGATTGACCCGTGATTCCCACGTGATTCCCACGTGATTGACAAGTGATTGACACGTGATTCCCACGTGACTCTCACGTGATTCCCACGTGATTTCCACATGAATGACACGTGATTCCCACGTGATTCCCACGTGATACCCACGTGATTGACACGTGACTCCCAGGTGATTCCAACGTGATTCCCTCGTGATCCCCACGTGATGCGCACGTGATGCCCACGTGATGGATACGTGATTCCCACGTGATTGACACGTGATTCCCAAGTGATTCCCACGTGATTGACACGTGATTCCCTCGTGATTCCCAAGTGATTGACACGTGATTCCCACGTGACTGACACGTGACTCCCACGTGATTCCAACGTGATTCCCTCGTGATTTCCACATGAATGACACGTGATTACCACGTGATTCCCACGTGATTCCCACGTGATTCCCACGTGATAACCACGTGACTGACGCGTGACCTCCACGTGATTCCAACGTGATTCCCTCGTGATCCCCACGTGATTGACACGTGGTTCCGACGTTACTCCCCCGTGATTCCCACGTGATTGACAGGTGATTCCCTCGTGAGTCTCATGTTATTGACACGTGATTCGCTCGTGATTCCAACGTGACTCCCTCGTGATTCCCACGTTATTGACACGTGATTCCCACGTTATTCCCACGTGATTCCCACGTGATACCCACGTGATTGACACGTGATTACCACGTGATTCCAACGTGTTTCCCACGTGATCCCCACGTGATGCGCACGTGATTCCCACGTGATTGACACGTGATTCCCATGTGATTCCCACGTGATTCCAACGTGATTCACACGTGATTCCCAAGTGATTCCCACGTGATTCCCACGTGATACGCAGGTGATTGACACGTGATTCCCACGTGATTCCCACGTGATTGACACGTGATTCCCACGTGATTCCCACGTGATATCCACGTGATTGACACGTGATTCCCAGGCGATTCCCACGTGATTCCCACGTGATTGACACGTGATTCCTACGTGATTCCCACTTGATTGACACGTGATTCCCACGTGATTCCCACGTGAATTACAGGTGATTCCCTAATCATTCCCATGTGATTCCCACGTGATTGACACGTGATTTCCACGTGATTCCCACGAGATTGATACGTGATTCCCACGTTATGCCCACGTGATGGACAAGTGATTCCAACGTCATTCCCACGTGATTCCCACGTGATTTACACGTGATTCCTACGTGATTCCCATGTGATTGACGCATGATTCCCACGTGATTCCCATGTGATTCCCACGTGATTCCCTCGTGATACACGCGTGATTGACCCGTGAATCGCACGTGATTCCCACGTTATTCACATGTGATTCCCTCGTGATTCCCACGCGATTCCCACGTGATTGACACGTGATTCCCACGTGATTGACACGTGATTCCCACGTGATTCCCACGTGATTCCCACGTGATTGACACGTGATTCCCACGTGATACCCACGTGATTGACACGTGATTCCCACGTGATTCCCACGTGAGTCCCACGTGATTCCGACGTGATTCCCACGTGATTGACACGTGATTCCCAAGTGATTCCCGTGTGATTCCCACGTGATTGACACGTGATTCCCAAGTGATTCCCATGTGATTCCCACATGATTGACACATCATTCCCAAGTGATTCCCATGTGATTCCCACGTAATTGACACGTGATTACCACGTGATTCCCATGCGATTCCCACGTGATTGACACGTGATTCCCACGTGATTGATACGTGATTCCCACGTTATTCCCACGTGATGAACAAGTGATTCTTACGTGATTCCCACGTGATTCCCACGTGATTGACACGTTATTCCCAAGTGATTCCCACGTGATTCACTCGTGATTGACTCGTGACTTCCACATGATTCCCACGTGATGGACACGTGATTCCCAAGTGATTATCACGTGATTAACATGTGATTCCCACGTGATTCCCAAGTGACTCCCACGTGATTCCCACGTGATTGACACGTGATTCCCACGTGATTCCCACGTGATTGACGCATGATTCCCACGTGATTCCCACGTGATTCCCACATGATTGACACGTGACTCCCACGTGATTCCCACGTGATTGACACGTGATTCCCACGTGATTCCCACGTGATTTCCACGTGATTGACACGTGATTCCCACGTGATGCCCACGTGATTGACACGTGATTCCCACGTGAATGATACATAGTTCCCACGGGATTCCCACGTGATTCCCACGTGATTCCCACGTGATTGACGCATGATTCCCACGTGATTCCCACGTGATTCCCACATGATTGACACGTGATTCCCACGTGATTCCCACGTGATTGACACGTGATTCCCACGTGATTTCCACGTGATTCCTACGTGATTGACACGTGATTCCCAAATGATTCCCACGTGATTTCCACGTGATTCACTCGTGATTGACACGTGATTCCCACATGATTCCCACGTGATTTACACGTGATTCCCCGGTGATTCCCACGTGATTGACACGTGATTCCCACGTGATTCCCACGTGATTGACAAGTGATTGACACGTGATTCCCACGTGACTCTCACGTGATTCCCACGTGATTTCCACATGAATGACACGTGATTCCCATGTGATTCCCACGTGATACCCACGTGATTGACACGTGACTCCCAGGTGATTCCAACGTGATTCCCTCGTGATCCCCACGTGATGCGCACGTGATGCCCACGTGATTGATACGTGATTCCCACGTGATTGACACGTGATTCCCAAGTGATTCCCACGTGATTGACACGTGATTCCCTCGTGATTCCCAAGTGATTGACACGTGATTCCCACGTGACTGACACGTGACTCCCACGTGATTCCAACGTGATTCCCTCATGATTTCCACATGAATGACACGTGATTACCACGTGATTCCCACGTGATTCCCACGTGATTCCCACGTGATACCCACGTGACTGACGCGTGACTCCCACGTGATTCCAACGTGATTCCCTCGTGATCCCCACGTGATTGACACGTGGTTCCCACGTTACTCCCCCGTGATTCCCACGTGATTGACAGGTGATTCCCTCGTGAGTCTCATGTTATTGACACGTGATTCGCTCGTGATTCCAACGTGACTCCCTCGTGATTCCCACGTTATTGACACGTGATTCCCACGTTATTCCCACGTGATTCCCACGTGATACCCACGTGATTGACACGTGATTCCCACGTGATTGACATGTGATTCCAACGTGATTGACACGTGATTCCCACGTGACTGACACGTGAGTCCCACGTGATTCCCAGGTGATTCCCACATGATTACCACGTGATTGACAGGTGATTCCCAAGTGAATTCCGTGTGATTCCCACGTGATTGACACGTGATTCCCACTTGATTCTCACGTGATTGACACGTGATTCCCACGTGATTCCACGTGATTGACACATGATTCCCAAGTGATTCCCACGTGATTCCCACGTGATTCCCACGTGATTCTCACATGATTTCCACGTGATTGACAACTGATTCCCACGTGATTTCCACGTGATTGACACGTGATTCCCACGTGAATGATACGTAGTTCCCACGGGATTCCCACGTGATTCCCACGTGATTCCCACGTGATTGACACGTGCTTCCCATGTGATTCCCACGTGATTGACACGTGATTCCCACGTGATTTCCACGTGATTCCAACGTGATTGACACGTGATTCCCAAATGATTCCCACGTGATTCCCACGTGATTCACTCGTGATTGACACGTGATTCCCACATGATTGACACGTTACTCCCACGTGATTCCCACGTGATTGACATGTGATTCCCAAGTGATTCCTGTGTGATTCCCACGTGATTGACACGTGATTCCCACGTGATTCCCACGTGATTCCCACGTGATTCTCACATGATTGACACGTTACTCCCACGTGATTCCCACGTGATTGACATGTGATTCCCAAGTGATTCCCGTGTGATTCCCACGTGATTGACACGTGATTCCCACGTGATTCCCACGTGATTGACACGTAATTCCCACTTGATTCTCACGTGATTGACACGTGATTCCCACGTGATTCCACGTGATTGACACGTGATTCTCATGTGATTCCCACGTGATTCCCACTTGATTCCCACGTGATTCTCACGTGATTCCCACGTGATTGACACGTGATTCCAAAGTGATTCCCACGTGATACCCAGGTGATTGACACGTGATTCCCACGTGATTCCCACGTGATTGACACGTGATTCCCACGTGATTCCCACGTGATACCCAGGTGATTGACACGTGATTCCCAGGCGACTCCCACGTGCTTCCCACGTGATTGACACGTGATTCCTTCGTGATTCCCACTTGATTGACACGTGATTCCCACGTGATTCCCACGTGAATTACAGGTGATTCCCACATCATTCCCATGTGATTCCCACGTGATTGACACGTGATTTCCACGTGATTCCCACGTGATTGATACGTGATTCCCACGTTATGCCCACGTGATGGACAAGTGATTCCCACGTCCTTCCCACGTGATTCCCACGTGATTTACACGTGATTCCTACGTGATTCCCATGTGATTGACGCATGATTCCCACGTGATTCCCATGTGATTCCCACGTGATTCCCTCGTGATACACACGTGATTGACCCGTGAATCGCACGTGATTCCCACGTTATTCACATGTGATTCCCTCGTGATTCCCACGCGATTCCCACGTGATTGACACGTGATTCCCACGTGATTGACACGTGATTCCCACGTTATTTCCACGTGATTCCTACGTGATTGACACGTGATTCCCAAATGATTCCCACGTGATTTCCACGTGATTCACTCGTGATTGACACGTGATTCCCACATGATTCCCACGTGATTTACACGTGATTCCCCGGTGATTCCCACGTGATTGACACGTGATTCCCACGTGATTCCCACGTGATTGACAAGTGATTGACACGTGATTCCCACGTGACTCTCACGTGATTCCCACGTGATTTCCACATGAATGACACGTGATTCCCATGTGATTCCCACGTGATACCCACGTGATTGACACGTGACTCCCAGGTGATTCCAACGTGATTCCCTCGTGATCCCCACGTGATGCGCACGTGATGCCCACGTGATTGATACGTGATTCCCACGTGATTGACACGTGATTCCCAAGTGATTCCCACGTGATTGACACGTGATTCCCTCGTGATTCCCAAGTGATTGACACGTGATTCCCACGTGACTGACACGTGACTCCCACGTGATTCCAACGTGATTCCCTCATGATTTCCACATGAATGACACGTGATTACCACGTGATTCCCACGTGATTCCCACGTGATTCCCACGTGATACCCACGTGACTGACGCGTGACTCCCACGTGATTCCAACGTGATTCCCTCGTGATCCCCACGTGATTGACACGTGGTTCCCACGTTACTCCCCCGTGATTCCCACGTGATTGACAGGTGATTCCCTCGTGAGTCTCATGTTATTGACACGTGATTCGCTCGTGATTCCAACGTGACTCCCTCGTGATTCCCACGTTATTGACACGTGATTCCCACGTTATTCCCACGTGATTCCCACGTGATACCCACGTGATTGACACGTGATTCCCACGTGATTGACATGTGATTCCAACGTGATTGACACGTGATTCCCACGTGACTGACACGTGAGTCCCACGTGATTCCCAGGTGATTCCCACATGATTACCACGTGATTGACAGGTGATTCCCAAGTGATTCCCGTGTGATTCCCACGTGATTGACACGTGATTCCCACTTGATTCTCACGTGATTGACACGTGATTCCCACGTGATTCCACGTGATTGACACATGATTCCCAAGTGATTCCCACGTGATTCCCACGTGATTCCCACGTGATTCTCACATGATTTCCACGTGATTGACAACTGATTCCCACGTGATTTCCACGTGATTGACACGTGATTCCCACGTGAATGATACGTAGTTCCCACGGGATTCCCACGTGATTCCCACGTGATTCCCACGTGATTGACACGTGCTTCCCATGTGATTCCCACGTGATTGACACGTGATTCCCACGTGATTTCCACGTGATTCCAACGTGATTGACACGTGATTCCCAAATGATTCCCACGTGATTCCCACGTGATTCACTCGTGATTGACACGTGATTCCCACATGATTGACACGTTACTCCCACGTGATTCCCACGTGATTGACATGTGATTCCCAAGTGATTCCTGTGTGATTCCCACGTGATTGACACGTGATTCCCACGTGATTCCCACGTGATTCCCACGTGATTCTCACATGATTGACACGTTACTCCCACGTGATTCCCACGTGATTGACACGTGATTCCCACGTGATTCCCACGTGATTGACACGTAATTCCCACTTGATTCTCACGTGATTGACACGTGATTCCCACGTGATTCCACGTGATTGACACGTGATTCTCATGTGATTCCCACGTGATTCCCACTTGATTCCCACGTGATTCTCACGTGATTCCCACGTGATTGACACGTGATTCCAAAGTGATTCCCACGTGATACCCAGGTGATTGACACGTGATTCCCACGTGATTCCCACGTGATTGACACGTGATTCCCACGTGATTCCCACGTGATACCCAGGTGATTGACACGTGATTCCCAGGCGACTCCCACGTGATTCCCACGTGATTGACACGTGATTCCTTCGTGATTCCCACTTGATTGACACGTGATTCCCACGTGATTCCCACGTGAATTACAGGTGATTCCCACATCATTCCCATGTGATTCCCACGTGATTGACACGTGATTTCCACGTGATTCCCACGTGATTGATACGTGATTCCCACGTTATGCCCACGTGATGGACAAGTGATTCCCACGTCCTTCCCACGTGATTCCCACGTGATTTACACGTGATTCCTACGTGATTCCCATGTGATTGACGCATGATTCCCACGTGATTCCCATGTGATTCCCACGTGATTCCCTCGTGATACACACGTGATTGACCCGTGAATCGCACGTGATTCCCACGTTATTCACATGTGATTCCCTCGTGATTCCCACGCGATTCCCACGTGATTGACACGTGATTCCCACGTGATTGACACGTGATTCCCACGTGATTCCCACGTGATTCCCAGGTGATTCCCACGTGATTCCCATGTGATTGACACGTGATTCCCACGTGATTCCCACGTGATCGACACGTGATTCCCACTTGAATCTCACGTGATTGACACGTGATTCCCACGTGATTCCCACGTGATTCCCACGTGATTCCAACGTGATTGACACGTGATTCCCAAGTGATTCCCATGTGACTCCCACGTGATTGACACGTGATTCCCACGTGATTCCCACGTGATACCCACGTGATTGACACGTGATTCCCACGTGATTGACACGTGATTCCCACGTGATTCCCACGTGATATCCAAGTGATTGACACGTGATTCCCATGCGATTCCCCCGAGATTCCCACGTGATTGACACATGATTCCTACGTTCTTCCCACGTGATTGACGCATGATTCCCATGTGATTCCCATGTGATTCGCACGTGATTCCCACGTTATTGACATGTGATTCCCTCGTGATTCCCACTCGATTCCCACGTGATTGACACGTGATTCCCTCCTGATTCCCAGTGACTGACACGTGATTCTCACGTGATTGACACGTGATTCCCACGTGAGTCCCTCGTGATTCCCTCGTGATTTCCACGTGATTGACACGTGGTTCCCACGTTATTCCCCCGTGATTCCCACGTGATTGACACGTGATTCCCTCGTGAGACTCATGTGATTGACACGTGATTCGCTCGTGATTCCAACGTGACTCCCTCGTGATTCCCACGTTATTGACACGTGATTCCCACGTTATTCCCACGTGATTCCCACGTGATACCCACGTGATTGACACGTGATTACCACGTGATTGACATGTGATTCCCACGTGATTGACACGTGATTCCCACGTGATTGACACGTGAGTCCCACGTGATTCCCAGGTGATTCCCACGTGATTCCCACGTGATTGACATGTGATTCCCAAGTGATTCCCGTGTGATTCCCACGTGATTGACACGTGATTCCCACTTGATTCTCACGTGATTGACACGTGATTCCCACGTGATTCCACGTGATTGACACGTGATTCCCACGTGATTCCCACGTGATTCTCACGTGATTCCCACGTGATTGACACGTGATTCCCAAGTGATTCCCACGTGATACCCACGTGATTGACACGTGATTACCACATGATTCCAACGTGTTTCCCACGTGATCCCCACGTGATGCGCACGTGATTCCCACGTGATTGACACGTGATTCCCATGTGATTCCCACGTGATTCCAACGTGATTCACACGTGATTCCCAAGTGATTCCCACATGATTCCCACGTGATATCCACGTGATTGACACGTGATTCCCAGGCGATTCCCACGTGATTCCCACGTGATTGACACGTGATTCCTACGTGATTCCCACTTGATTGACACGTGATTCCCACGTGATTCCCACGTGAATTACAGGTGATTCCCACATCATTCCCATGTGATTCCCACGTGATTGACACGTGATTTCCACGTGATTCCCACGTGATTGATACGTGATTCCCACGTTATGCCCACGTGATGGACAAGTGATTCCCACGTCATTCCCACGTGATTCCCAAGTGATTTACACGTGATTCCTACGTGATTCCCATGTGATTGACGCATGATTCCCACGTGATTCCCATGTGATTCCCACGTGATTCCCTCGTGATACACACGTGATTGACCCGTGAATCGCACGTGATTCCCACGTTATTCACATGTGATTCCCTCGTGATTCCCACGCGATTCCCACGTGATTGACACGTGATTCCCACGTGATTGACACGTGATTCCCACGTGATTCCCACGTGATTCCCACGTGATTGACACGTGATTCCCACGTGATACCCACGTGATTGACACGTGATTCCCACGTGATTCCCACGTGAGTCCCACGTGATTCCTACGTGATTACCACGTGATTGACACGTGATTCCCAAGTGATTCCCGTGTGATTCCCACGTGATTGACACGTGATTCCCAAGTGATTCCCATGTGATTCCCACATGATTGACACATCATTCCCAAGTGATTCCCATGTGATTCCCACGTAATTGACACGTGATTACCACGTGATTCCCATGCGATTCCCACGTGATTGACACGTGATGCCCACGTGATTGATACGTGATTCCCACGTTATTCCCACGTGATGAACAAGTGATTCTTACGTGATTCCCACGTGATTCCCACGTGATTGACACGTTATTCCCAAGTGATTCCCACGTGATTCACTCGTGATTGACACGTGACTTCCACATGATTCCCACGTGATGGACACGTGATTCCCAAGTGATTATCACGTGATTAACATGTGATTCCCACGTGATTCCCAAGTGACTCCCACGTGATTCCCACGTGATTGACACGTGATTCCCACGTGATTCCCACGTGATTGACGCATGATTCCCACGTGATTCCCACGTGATTCCCACATGATTGACACGTGACTCCCACGTGATTCCCACGTGATTGACACGTGATTCCCACGTGATTCTCACGTGATTTCCACGTGATTGACACGTGATTCCCACGTGATGCCCACGTGATTGACACGTGATTCCCACGTGAATGATACGTAGTTCCCACGGGATTCCCACGTGATTCCCACGTGATTCCCACGTGATTGACGCATGATTCCCACGTGATTCCCACGTGATTCCCACATGATTGACACGTGATTCCCACGTGATTCCCACGTGATTGACACGTGATTCCCACTTGATTCTCACGTGATTGACACGTGATTCCCACGTGATTCCACGTGATTGACACGTGATTCTCATGTGATTCCCACGTGATTCCCACTTGATTCCCACGTGATTCTCACGTGATTCCCACGTGATTGACACGTGATTCCAAAGTGATTCCCACGTGATACCCAGGTGATTGACACGTGATTCCCACGTGATTCCCACGTGATTGACACGTGATTCCCACGTGATTCCCACGTGATACCCAGGTGATTGACACGTGATTCCCAGGCGACTCCCACGTGATTCCCACGTGATTGACACGTGATTCCTTCGTGATTCCCACTTGATTGACACGTGATTCCCACGTGATTCCCACGTGAATTACAGGTGATTCCCACATCATTCCCATGTGATTCCCACGTGATTGACACGTGATTTCCACGTGATTCCCACGTGATTGATACGTGATTCCCACGTTATGCCCACGTGATGGACAAGTGATTCTTACGTGATTCCCACGTGATTCCCACGTGATTGACACGTTATTCCCAAGTGATTCCCACGTGATTCACTCGTGATTGACACGTGACTTCCACATGATTCCCACGTGATGGACACGTGATTCCCAAGTGATTATCACGTGATTAACATGTGATTCCCACGTGATTCCCAAGTGACTCCCACGTGATTCCCACGTGATTGACACGTGATTCCCACGTGATTCCCACGTGATTGACGCATGATTCCCACGTGATTCCCACGTGATTCCCACATGATTGACACGTGACTCCCACGTGATTCCCACGTGATTGACACGTGATTCCCACGTGATTCTCACGTGATTTCCACGTGATTGACACGTGATTCCCACGTGATGCCCACGTGATTGACACGTGATTCCCACGTGAATGATACGTAGTTCCCACGGGATTCCCACGTGATTCCCACGTGATTCCCACGTGATTGACGCATGATTCCCACGTGATTCCCACGTGATTCCCACATGATTGACACGTGATTCCCACGTGATTCCCACGTGATTGACACGTGATTCCCACTTGATTCTCACGTGATTGACACGTGATTCCCACGTGATTCCACGTGATTGACACGTGATTCTCATGTGATTCCCACGTGATTCCCACTTGATTCCCACGTGATTCTCACGTGATTCCCACGTGATTGACACGTGATTCCAAAGTGATTCCCACGTGATACCCAGGTGATTGACACGTGATTCCCACGTGATTCCCACGTGATTGACACGTGATTCCCACGTGATTCCCACGTGATACCCAGGTGATTGACACGTGATTCCCACGTGATTCCCACGTGATTGACACGTGATTCCCACGTGTTTCCCACGTGATATCCACGTGATTGACACGTGATTCCCAGGCGACTCCCACGTGATTCCCACGTGATTGACACGTGATTCCTTCGTGATTCCCACTTGATTGACACGTGATTCCCACGTGATTCCCACGTGATTCCAACGTGATTGACATGTGATTCCCAAATGATTCCCAAGTGATTCCCAAGTGATTCCCACGTGATTCATACGTGATTCCCACGTGATTGACATTTGATTTCTACGTGATTCCCACGTGAGTCCCACGAGACTGCCACATTATTCCCACGTGATTCCCACATGATTCCCACGTTATTCCCACGTGAATGTCACATGATTCCCTCGTGATTGACACATGATTCCCACGTGATTGACACGTTATTCCCACACGATTCCCATGAGATTCCCACGTGATTGACACGTGAATCCCACATGATTTCCACGTAATTGTGACGTGATTCCCACGTGATTCCCACGTGAATTCCACGTGATTGACACGTGATTCCCACCTGATTCCCACGATTTTCCCACGTGATTGACACGTGATTCCCACCTGATTCCCACGATTTTCCCACGTGATTGACACGTGATTCCCACGTGATTCCCACGTGATTGACATGTGATTTCCACATGATTGACATGTGATTCCAACGTGAATCCCAGGTGATTCCCACGTGATTCCCACGTGATTGACAATTGATTCCCACGTGATTCCCACGTGAGTCCCATGTGATTGACACGTGATTCCCACGTGATTCCATCGTGATTCCCACGTGATTGACACGTGATTCACAAATGATTTCCACATGATTCCGACGTGATTCCCACGTGATTGACACGTGATTTCCACGTGATTCCCATGTGATTCCCACGTGATTGACACGTGATTCCCACGTGATTCCCACGTGATTCCCACGTGATTCCCACACGATTGACACGTGATTCCCACGTGATTCCCACGTGATTGCCACGTGATCGACACGTGATTCCCAAATGATTCCCTCGTGTTTCCCACGTGATTGACACGTGATTCCCA
>NW_027077829.1:0-27955 GCF_963930625.1 Muntiacus reevesi | reverse complement strand
GTGATTCCCACGTGATTCCCACGTGATTGACACGTGATTCCCACGTGATTCCCACGTGATTCCCACGTGTTTTCCACGTGACAACTACGTTATGCCCACGTGATTGATACATGATTCCCACGTGATTCCCACGTGATACCCAGGTGATTGACTCATGATTCCCACCTGATGGCTCCGTGATGCCCAGGTGATTGACAGGTGATTCCCACGTGATTCCCAAGTGATTCCGTCGTGATTCCCACGTGAATGACACGTGATTCCCACGTGTTTCCCACCTGATTCCCACATTATTGACACGTGATTCCCACGTGATACCCACGTGACTCCCAAGTGATTCCCAAGTGATTCCCACGTGATTGACAGGTGATTGACACGTGATTCCCACATGATTGCCACGTGATGCCCACGTGATACCCACGTGATTCCCATGTGATTCCCACTTGATTGACACGTGATTCACACGTGATTCCCACGTGATTCCCACGTGATTCCCACGTGATTGACACATGATTCCCACGTGATTCCCACGTGATACCCACGTGATTGACTCGTGATTCTCACGTGAGGGCTACGTGATGCCCACGTGATACCCACGTGATTCCCATGTGATTCCCACTTGATTGACACGTGATTCACACGTGATTCCCACGTGACTCCCACGTGATTCCCACGTGATTGACACGTGATTCCCACGTGATTCCCACGTGATTCACACGTGACTCCCACGTGATTCCCACGTGATTGACACGTGATTCCCACGTGATTCCCACGTGATTCCCACGTGATTCCCTCCTGATTCCCACGTTATTGACACGTGATTCCCAGGTGATACCCACGTGACTCCCACGTGATTCCGAAGTGATTTCCACGTGATTGACAGGTGATTCCCACGTGATTCCCACGTGATTGACAGGTGATTCCCACCTGATTCCCATGTGATTCCCACGTGATTCCCACGTGAATGACAAGTGATTCCCACGTGATTCCCAAGTGATTCCCACGTGATTCCCAAGTGATTGACACGTGATTCCCACATGATTGCCACGTGATGCCCACGTGATGCCCACGTGATTCCCAAGTGATTCCCACTTGATTGACACATGTTTCACACGTGATTCCCACGTGATTCCCATGTGATTTACACATGATTCCCACGTGATGTCTCCGTGATGCCCACGTGATTGACAGGTGATTCCCACGTGATTCCCACGTGATTGACACGTGATTCCCACGTGATTCCCACGTGATTCCCACGTGTTTTCCACGTGACGACTACCTTATGCCCACGTGATTGATACATGATTCCCACGTGATTCCCACGTGATACCCAGGTGATTCACACGTGATTCCCACCTGATGGCTCCGTGATGCCCACGTGATTGACAGGTGATTCCCACGTGATTCCCACGTGATTGACACGTGATTCCCACGTGAATCCCACGTGATTCCCACGTGTTTTCCACGTGACGACTACGTTATGCCCACGTGATTGATACATGATTCCCACGTGATTGCCACGTGATTCCCACGTGTTTCCCACCTGATTCCCACATTATTGACACGTGATTCCCACGTGATACCCACGTGACTCCCAAGTGATTCCCAAGTGATTCCCATGTGATTGACAGGTGATTCCAACGTGATTCCCACATGATTGACTGATGATTCCCACGTGATTCAAATATGATTCCCACGTGATTCCCACGTGAATGACACGTGATTTCCACGTGATTCCCACGTGATTCCCACGTGATTCCCACATGATTCCCTCTTGATTGACACGTGATTCCCACATGATTCCCACGTGATTGACAGGTGATTCCCAAGTGATTCCCACGTGATTCCCAATTGATTCCCTCGTGATTGACACGTGATTCCCACATGATTCCCACCTGATTGACACGTGATTCCCACGTGATTCCCCCACATGATTCCCATGGAATTACCACGTGATTCCCACGATTACCACATGATTTACGCATGATTCCCACGTGATTCCCACATGATTGATACGTGATTCCCACGTGATTCCCACGTGATTCCCACGTGACTGACCCGTGATTGACACGTGATTTCCACGTGATTTCTACATGATTCCCACGTGATTGATACGTGATTCCCACGTGATTTCCACGTGATTCCCACGTGATTCCCACGTGATTCCCACATGATTGTCACGTGATTCCCACGTGATTCCCCCACATGATTCCCATGGAATTACCACGTGATTCCCACGATTACCACATGATTTACGCATGATTCCCACGTGATTCCCACATGATTGATACGTGATTCCCACGTGATTCCCACGTGATTCCCACGTGACTGACCCGTGATTGACACGTGATTTCCACGTGATTTCTACATGATTCCCACGTGATTGATACGTGATTCCCACATGATTCCCCACGTGATTACCATGTGATTCACACGTGATTCAAACGAGATTCCCAAGTGATTCCCACGTGATTCCCACGTGATTGACACCTGATTCACACATGATTCCCACGTGATTCCCAAGTGATTCCCAAGTGATTGACACGTGATTCCCAAGTGATTTTGACGTGATTCCCACGTGATTCCCACGTGATTGACATGTCATTCCCACGTGATTACCACGTGATTCCCACGTGTTTCCCACGTGATTCCCACGTGATTGACACGTGATTCCCAGGTGATTCCCACGTGATTCCCACGTGATACCAATGTGATTCCCACATGATTCCCACGCGATTGACACTTGATTCCCCCGTGATTCCCACGTGATTGACACATGATTCCCATGTGATTCCCACGTGACTTCCAAGTGATTGACACTTGATTGACACGTGATTGACATGTGAATGTCACGTGATTCCCACGTGATTACCACGTGATTCCCACGTGATTGACACGTGATTCTCACGTGATTCCCAAATGATTCCCACATGATGCCCACGTGATGCCCACGTGATTCACACGTGATTACCACGTGATTTCCACATGAATGACATGCGATTCCCACATGATTAACACGTGATTGTCATGTGATTCCCACATGATTCCCACGTGATTCCCACGTGAATGACACGTTATTCCCACGTGATTTCGCATGATTGACACATGATTCCACATGATTCCCACGTGATTGATACGTGATTCCCACGTGATTTCCACGTGATTCACACGTGATTCAAACGAGATTCCCAAGTGATTCCCACGTGATTCCCACGTGATTGACACCTGATTCACACATGATTCCCACGTGATTCCCAAGTGATTCCCAAGTGATTGACACGTGATTCCCAAGTGATTTTGACGTGATTCCCACGTGATTCCCACGTGATTGACATGTCATTCCCACGTGATTACCACGTGATTCCCACGTGTTTCCCACGTGATTCCCACGTGATTGACACGTGATTCCCAGGTGATTCCCACGTGATTCCCACGTGATACCAATGTGATTCCCACATGATTCCCACGCGATTGACACTTGATTCCCCCGTGATTCCCACGTGATTGACACATGATTCCCATGTGATTCCCACGTGACTTCCAAGTGATTGACACTTGATTGACACGTGATTGACATGTGAATGTCACGTGATTCCCACGTGATTACCACGTGATTCCCACGTGATTGACACGTGATTCTCACGTGATTCCCAAATGATTCCCACATGATGCCCACGTGATGCCCACGTGATTCACACGTGATTACCACGTGATTTCCACATGAATGACATGCGATTCCCACATGATTAACACGTGATTGTCATGTGATTCCCACATGATTCCCACGTGATTCCCACGTGAATGACACGTTATTCCCACGTGATTTCGCATGATTGACACATGATTCCACATGATTCCCACGTGATTGATACGTGATTCCCATGTGATTCCCACATGATATCCACATGATTCCCATGTGATGCCCACGTGATGCCCACGTGACTCCCACGTGATTCCCACGAGATTGACACGTGATTCCCACGTGATTCCCACGTGATTCCCACGTGATAGATACATGATTTCCAAGTGATTCCCACGTGATTGACACGTGATTCCCACGTGATTCCCACGTGATTCTCACGTGACTGACACGTGATTCCCACGTGATTCCCACGTGATACCCACGTGATTGACACGTGATTCCCACGTGTTTCACACGTGATTGAAACGTGATTCCCACGTGATTCCCATATGATACCCACGTAATTGACACGTGATTCCCACGTGATTCCCACGTGATTGACATGTGATTACAAACTTCTTCTCACTTGATTCCCACGTGATTGACAAGTGATTCCCAAGTGATTGACACGTGATTCCCACATGATTCCCACGTGATGACCACGTGATGACAACGTGATTCCCACGTGATTCCCACGAGATTGACACGTGATTCCCACGTGATACACACGTGACTCCCACGTGATTCCCACGTGATTCCCACGTGATTCCCATGTGATTCCCATGTGATAGATACATGATTTCCATGTGATTCCCACGTGATTTACACGTATTTCCCACGTGATTCCCACGTGATTCTCACGTGACTGACACGTGATTCCCACGTGATTCCCACGTGATATCCACGTGATTGACACGTGATTCCCACGTGATTCCCACATGACTCCCCCGGGCTCCGCCGAAACTAACAAGTGATTCCCACGTGATTCCCACGTGATTCTCACATGACTGACACGTGATTCCCAAGTGATTCCCACGTGATTCCCACGTGATACCCACGTGATTGACACGTGATTACCACGTGTTTACCACGTGATTTCCACGTGATTCCCACGTGATTGACACGTGATTACCACGTGATGGCTACATGATGCCCACGTGATTGACAGTTGATTCCCACGTGATTCCCACGTGATTGACACGTGATTCCCACGTGATTCCCACGTGATTCCCACGTGTTTCCCACGTGATGACTACGTGATGCCCACGTGATTGATACATGAATCCCACGTGATTCCCACGTGATTCCCACGTGATTCCCACGTGATTCCCTCCTGATTCCCACGTTATTGAAACGTGATTCCCAGGTGATACCCACGTGACTCCCACGTGATTCCCAAGTGATTCCCACGTGATTGCCAGGTGATTCCCACGTGAGTCCCACGTGATTCCCACGTGATTGACAGGTGTTTCCGACGTGATTCCCATGTGATTCCCACGTGATTCCCACGTGAATGACACGTGATTTCCACGTGATTCCCAAGTGATTCCCACGTGATTCCCACGTGATTCCCTCTTGATTGACACGTGATTCCCACATGATTCCCACGTGATTGACAGGTGATTCCCACGTCATTCCCAAGTGATTCCCACGTGATTGCCACTTGATTCCCTCGTGATTGACACGTGATTCCCACATGAATCCCACGTGATCGACACGTGATTCCCACGTCATTCCCTCACATGATTCCCATGGGTTTCCCACGTGATTCCCACGTGATTCCCACATGATTTACGCATGATTCCCACGTGATTCCCACATGATTGACATGTGATTCCCACGTGATTCCCACGTGATTCCCACGTGATTGACACAAGATTTCCACGTGATTTCTACATGATTCCCACGTGATTGATACATGATTTCCACGTGATTCCCACGTGATTGACACATGATTCCGACGTGATTCCCACGTGATTCTCATGTGACTGACACGTGATTCCTACGTTATTGCCACGTGATATCCACGTGATTGACACGTGATTCCCACGTGTTTCACACGTGATTGGCACGTGATTCCACGTGATTCCCACGTGATACCCAAGTGATTGACAAGTGATTCCCACGTGATTCCAACGTGATTCTCACGTGATTCCCATGTGATACCCACGTGATTCACACGTGATTCCCACGTGATTAACACGTGATTCCCACGTGATTCCCACGTGATTCCCACGTGATTGACACATGATTCCCAGGTGATTCCCCCGTGATTCCCACGTGATAGCAATGTGATTCTCACATGATTCCCACGCGATTGACACTTGATTCCCACGTGATTCCCACGTAATTGACATGTGATTCCCACGTGATTCCCACGTGACTTCCAAGTGATTGACACGTGATTGAAAGGTGATTCCCACGTGATTCCCACGTGATTGACAGGTGATTCCCACGTGATTCCCACGTGATTCCCAAGTGATTTCCACGTGATTGACAGGTGATTCCCACGTGATTCCCACGTGATTGACAGGTGATTCCCACGTGATTCCCATGCGATTCCCACGTGATTCCCACGTGAATGACACGTGATTCCCACGTGATTCCCAAGTGATTTCCACGTGATTCCCACGTGAATGACACGTGATTCCCACGTGATTCCCAAGTGATTCCCACGTGATTCTCAAGTGATTGACACGTGATTCCCACATGATTGCCACGTGATGCCCACGTGATGCCCACGTGATTCCCACGTGATTCCCACGTGATTTACACATGATTCCCACGTGATGTCTCCGTGATGCACACGTGATTGACAGGTGATTCCCACGTGATTCCCACGTGATTGACACGTGATTCCCACGTGAATCCCACGTGATTCCCACGTGTTTTCCACGTGACGACTACGTTATGCCCACGTGATTGATACATGATTCCCACGTGATTGCCACGTGATTCTCACGTGTTTTCCACCTGATTCCCACGTTATTGACACGTGATTCCCACATGATACCCACGTGACTCCCAAGTGATTCCCAAGTGATTCCCACATGATTGACAGGTGATTCCAACGTCATTCCCACGTGATTCCCACATGATTGACAGATGATTCCCACGTGATTCAAATGTGATTCCCACGTGATTCCCAAGTGAATGACACGTTATTTCCACGTGATTCCCACGTGATTCCCACGTGATTCCCACATGATTCCCTCTTTATTGACACGTGATTCCCACATGATTCCCACGTGATTGACAGGTGATTCCCAAGTGATTCCCACGTGATTCCCAATTGATTCCCTCGTGATTGACACGTGATTCCCACATGATTCCCACCTGATTGACACGTGATTCCCACGTGATTCCCACACATGATTCCCATGGGATTACCACGTGATTCCCACGATTACCACATGATTTACGCATGATTCCCATGTGATTCCCACATGATTGATACGTGATTCCCACGTGATTCCCACGTGATTCCCACGTGATTCCCACGTGATTGACATTGGATTACCACGTTCTTCCCACGTGATTCCCACGTGATTAACAAGTGATTCCCACGTGATTGACACGTGATTCCCACGTGATTCCCACGTGACTCCAAAGTGATTCCTACGTGATTTCCACGTGATTCTCACGTGATTGACATTTGATTACCACGTTCTTCCCACGTGATTCTCACGTGATTGACAAGTGATTCCCATGTGATTCCCAAGTGATTTCCACGTGATTGTCATATGATTCCCTCAAGATTCCCACGTGATACCCACGTAATTGACACGTGATTCCCACGTGATTCCGACGTGATTGACATGTGATTACCACGTGATTCTCACGTGATTGACAATTGATTCCCACGTGATTCCCACGTGATTGACACGTGATTCCCACGTGATTCCCACATGACTCCCCCGGGCTCCGCCGTGATTGACAAGAGATTCCCACGTGATTCCCACGAGATTCCCACGTGATTGACAGGTGATTCCCACATGATTCCCACGTGATTATCAAGTGATTCCCACGTGATTCCCACGTGTTACCCACGTGATTGACACGTGATTACCACGTGTTTCCCACGTGATTCCCACGTGATTCCCAAGTGATTGACACGTGATTCCCACATGATTGCCACGTGATGCCAACTTGATGCCCACGTGATTCCCAAGTGTTACCCACGTGATTGACACGTGATTACCACGTGTTTCCCACGTGATTCCCACGTGATTCCCAAGTGATTGACACGTGATTCCCACATGATTGCCACGTTATGCAAACTTGATTCCCACGTGATTCCCACGTGTTACCCACGTGATTGACACGTGATTACCACGTTTCCCACGTGATTCCCACGTGATTCCCAAGTGATTCCCACGTGATTCCCACATGATACCCACGTGATTGACACGGGATTGACACGTGATGGCTCCGTGATGCCCACGTGATTGACAGGTGATTCCCACGTGATTCCGACGTGACTCCCACGGGATTCCCACGTGATTGACACGTGATTCCCACGTGATTCCCACGTGATTCCCACGTGTTTCCCACGTGATGACTACGTGATGCCCACGTGATTGATACATGATTCCCACGTGATTCCCACGTGATTCCCACCTGATTCCCATGTTATTGACACGTGATTCCCACGTGATACCCACGTGACTCCCACGTGATTCCCAAGTGTTTCCCACAAGATTGACACGTGATTCCCACGTGATACCCACGTGACTCCCACGTGATTCCCAAGTGTTTCCCACAAGATTGACAGGTGATTCCCACGTGATTCCCACGTGATTCCCACGTGAATGACACGTGATTCCCACGTGATTCCCAAGTGATTCCCACGTGATTCCCACGTGATTCCCTCTTGATTGACAAGTGATTCCCACATGATTCCCACGTGATTGACAGGTGATTCCCACGTGATTCCCAAGTGATTCCCATGTGATTCCCACTTGATTCCCTCGTGATTGACACGTGATTCCCACATGATTCCCACGTGATCGACACGTGATTCCCACGTGATTCCCCCACATGATTCCCATGGGATTCCCACGTGATTCCCACATGATTTCCACATGATTTACGCATGATTCCCACGTGATTCCCACATGATTGACACGTGATTCCCATGTGATTCCCACGTGATTCCCACGTGATTGACACGTGATTGACACATGATTTCCACGTGATTCCCACGTGATTGACACGTGATTCCCACGGGATTTTCAAGTGATTCTCACGTGATTGACACGTGATTCCTACGTGATTCCCATGTGATTCCGACGTGATTCCCACATGATTGACACGCGATTCCCACGTGATTAACACGTGATTCCCACGTGTTTCCCACGTGATTCCGACGTGATTCCCACGTGATTGACACGTGATTCCCAGGTGATTCCCACGTGATTCCTACGTGATACCAATGTGATTCCCACATGATTCCCACGTGATTTACATGTGATTCCCACTTGATTGCCACGTGATTCCCACGTGATTCCCACGTGACTCCCAGGTGACTGACATGTGATTCCCACATGATTCCCACGTGAATTCCACGTGATTCCCACGTGATTGACACGTGATTTCCACGTGATTCCCACGTGATTGACACGTGATTCCCACGGGATTTTCAAGTGATTCTCACGTGATTGACACGTGATTCCTACGTGATTCCCATGTGATTCCGACGTGATTCCCACATGATTGACACGCGATTCCCACGTGATTAACACGTGATTCCCACGTGTTTCCCACGTGATTCCGACGTGATTCCCACGTGATTGACACGTGATTCCCAGGTGATTCCCACGTGATTCCTACGTGATACCAATGTGATTCCCACTTGATTCCCACGTGATTTACATGTGATTCCCACTTGATTGCCACGTGATTCCCACGTGATTCCCACGTGACTCCCAGGTGACTGACATGTGATTCCCACATGATTCCCACGTGAATTCCACGTGATTCCCGCGTGATTGACACGTGATTCCCACGTGATTCCCACGTGATTGACAGGTGATTCACACGTGAATCCCCCGTGATTGACTTGAGATTCCCAGGTGATTCCCACGTGATTGACACATGATTTCCATGTGTTTACCACTTCATTCCCACGTGATTGACATGTGATTCCCACGTGACTGACACGTGAATCCCATGTGATTCCCTCGTGAATGACACGTGATTCCCACGTGATTCCCACATGACTCCCACCTGATTGACATGTGATTCCCACGTGATTCCCACGTGATTCCCACGTGATTCCCAGGTGATTCCCACGTGATTCCCACGTGATTGACACGTGATTCTCACGTGATTCTCACGTGATTCCCACGTGATTCTCATGTGATTCCACGTGATTGACACGTGATTACCACGTGATTCCCACATGATTAACACGTGATTCCCACGTGATTGACACGTGATTCCCACGTGATTCCCACGTGATTGACAGGTGATTCACACGTGAATCCCCCGTGATTGACTTGAGATTCCCAGGTGATTCCCACGTGATTGACACTTGATTTCCACGTGTTTACCACTTCATTCCCACGTGATTGACATGTGATTCCCACGTGACTGACACGTGAATCCCATGTGATTCCATCGTGAATGACACGTGATTCCCACGTGATTCCCACATGATTCCCACCTGATTGACATGTGATACCCACGTGATTCCCACGTGATTCCCACGTGATTCCCAGGTGATTCCCACGTGATTCCCACGTGATTGACACGTGATTCTCACGTGATTCTCACGTGATTCCCACGTGATTCTCATGTGATTCCACGTGATTACCACGTGATTCCCACGTGATTCCCACATGATTGACACGTGATTCCCATGTGATTCCCACGTGATTCCCACGTGATTGACACGTGATTGACACATGATTTCCACGTGATTCCCACGTGATTGACACGTGATTCCCACGGGATTTTCAAGTGATTCTCACGTGATTGACACGTGATTCCTACGTGATTCCCATGTGATTCTGACGTGATTCCCACATGATTGACACGCGATTCCCACGTGATTAACACGTGATTCCCACGTGTTTCCCACGTGATTCCGACGTGATTCCCACGTGATTGACACGTGATTCCCAGGTGATTCCCACGTGATTCCTACGTGATACCAATGTGATTCCCACATGATTCCCACGTGATTTACATGTGATTCCCACTTGATTGCCACGTGATTCCCACGTGATTCCCACGTGACTCCCAGGTGACTGACATGTGATTCCCACATGATTCCCACGTGAATTCCACGTGATTCCCACGTGATTGACACGTGATTCCCACGTGATTCCCACGTGATTGACAGGTGATTCACACGTGAATCCCCCGTGATTGACTTGAGATTCCCAGGTGATTCCCACGTGATTGACACTTGATTTCCACGTGTTTACCACTTCATTCCCACGTGATTGACATGTGATTCCCACGTGACTGACACGTGAATCCCATGTGATTCCCTCGTGAATGACACGTGATTCCCACGTGATTCCCACATGATTCCCACCTGATTGACATGTGATTCCCACGTGATTCCCACGTGATTCCCACGTGATTCCCAGGTGATTCCCACGTGATTCCCACGTGATTGACACGTGATTCTCACGTGATTCTCACGTGATTCCCACGTGATTCTCATGTGATTCCACGTGATTGACACGTGATTACCACGTGATTCCCACGTAATTAACACGTGATTCCCACGTGATTGACACGGGATTCCCACATGATTCCCACGTGACTGACACATGATTCCCAAGTGATTCCCACATGTTTCCCACGTGAATCCCACGTGATTGACACCTGATTCCCACGTGATTCACACGTAGTTGACAAGTGATTCCCACGTGATTCCCCCTTGATTCCCACGTGATTGACCCGTGATTCCGACGTGATTCCCACATGATTCCCACGTGATTTCCACGTGATTCCCAAATGAGACCCACGTGATGCCCACGTGATGCCCACGTGATTGACACGTGATTCCTCGTGATTTCCAAATGATTCCCACGTGATGCCCACGTGATTCCCACGTGATTTACACGTGATTCCGACCTGATTTCCACATGATTCCCACGTGATTGACTCGTGATTCCCACGTGATTCCCATGTGATTGAACGTGATTCCCACGTGACTCCCACATGATTCCCTCGTGATTGACACGTGATTCCAACATGATTCCCACGTGATTGAATCGTGATTCCCACGTGATTCCCACATGATTACAACGTGATTCCCATGTGATTCCCACGTAACTCCGACGTGATTCCCACGTGATTGACGAATGATTCCCACGTGATTGACACGTGATTCCCAAGTGATTCACACAAGATTCTCACATGATTTCCATGTGAGTCACACGTGATTCCCACGTAATTCCTACCTAATTGACATGTGATTACCACGTGATTCCCATGAGATTCCCACGTGATTCACACTTGATTCCTACGTGATTCCATGTGATTCCCACGTGATTGACATGTGATTCCCACGTGATTCCCAAGTTATTCCCTCGTGATTCCCACGTGATGGACAGGTGATTACCACGTGCTTGACACGTGATTCCCTCGTGATTCCAACGTGATTGATATGTGATTCCCACGTGATTCCCACGTTATTCCCACGTGAATCCCACGCGATGGACACGTGATTCCCAAGTGATTACCACGTGATTCCCTGTGATTCCCACGTGATTGACACGTGATTCCCATGTGATTCCCATGTGATTGACATGTGATTCCCACGTGATTCAAACGTGATTCCCACGGGATTGACACGGGATTCCCACGTGATGCCCACGCGATTGACACGTGATTCCCACGTGATTCCCACGTTACTCCCAAGTGATTCCCACGTGATTCCCACCTGATGGCTATGTGATGCCCACGTGATTGTCACGGGATTCCCACGTGATTCCCACGTGATTCCCACGTGACTGACACGTGATTCCCACGTGATTCCCACGTGATACCCACGTGATTGACACGTGATTCCCACGTGTTTCACACGTGATTGACACGTGATTCTCACGTGATACCCACGTAATTGACATGTGATTCCCACGTGATTCCCACGTGATTGACATGTGATTACCACGTTCTTCCCACGTGATTCCCACGGGATTCCCACGTGATTGACACATGATTCCCATGTCATTCTCACGTGATTGACACATGATTCCCACCTGATTCCAAAGAGATTCCCACCTATTGACACGTGATGCCCACGTGATTCCCACGTGATTGACACATGATTCCCACGTGATTCCCACATGACTCCCACGGGATACCCACGTGATTGACACGTGATTGATATGTGATTTCCTCATGATTGACACGTGATTCCACATGATTCCCACGTGATTAATACGTGATTCCCACGTGATACCCACGTGATTTACACGTGATTCCCACGTGATTCTCACGTGATTTCCATGTGATTCCCACGTGATTGACACGTGATTCCCACGTGATTGACACGCGATTCCCACTTGATTCCCACGTTTTTCCCAAGTGATTTACTCGTGAATCCCACGTGATTCCCATGTGATTCCCCCGTGATTGACACGAGATTCCCACGTGATTCCCACGTGATTCCCACGTGATTCCCATGTGATTGACACGTGATTCCTACGTGATTCCCACGTGATTCCCACGACATTGACGGGTGATTCCCACGTGATTTCCACGTGAATGACACATGATTACCATGTGATTCACACGTGATTCAAACGTGATTCCCAAGTGATTCCCATGTGATTCCCACCTGATTGACACCTGATTCACACATGATTCCCACGTGATTCCCAAGTGATTCCCAAGTGATTGACACGTGATTCCCAAGTGATTTTGACGTGATTCCCACGTGATTCCCACGTGATTGACATGGGATTCCCACGTGATTACCACGTGATTCCCACGTGTTTCCCACGTGATTCCCACGTGATTTACACGTGATTCCCAGGTGATTCCCACGTGATTCCCACGTGATACCAATGTGATTCCCACATGATTCCCACGCGATTGACACTTGATTCCCAAGTGATTCCCACGTGATTGACAGATGATTCCCACGTGATTCCCACGTGACTTCCAAGTGATTGACACTTGATTGACACGTGATTGACATGTGAATGTCACGTGACTCCCACGTGATTACCACGTGATTCCCACGTGATTGACACGTGATTCTCACGTGATTCCCAAATGATTCCCACATGATGCCCTCGTGATTCCCACGTGATTCACACGTGAT
This sequence comes from Muntiacus reevesi, assembly GCF_963930625.1. Taxonomy (NCBI): domain Eukaryota; kingdom Metazoa; phylum Chordata; class Mammalia; order Artiodactyla; family Cervidae; genus Muntiacus; species Muntiacus reevesi. The sequence continues at coordinate 13,982 of NW_027077829.1, read as the reverse complement.
ACCCACGTGATTGACACGTGATTCCCACGTGTTTCACACGTGATTGAAACGTGATTCCCACGTGATTCCCACGTGATACCCACGTAATTGACACGTGATTCCCACGTGATTGACATGTGATTACAATGTTCTTCTCACATGATTCCCACGTGATTGACAAGTGATTCCCAAGTGATTGACACGTGATTCCCACATGATTCCCACGTGATGCCCACGTGATGACAACGTGACTCCCACGTGATTCCCACGTGATTCCTACGTGATTCCCACGTGATTCCCACGTGATTCCCACGTGATAGATACATGATTTCCACGTGATTCCCACGTGATTTACACGTATTTCCCACGTGATTCCCACGTGATTCTCACGTGACTAACACGTGATTCCCACGTGATTCCCACGTGATACACACGTGATTGACACGTGATTCCCACGTGATTCCCACATGACTCCCCCGGGCTCCGCCGTGACTGACAAGTGATTCCCACGTGATTCCCACGTGATTCTCACATGACTGACACGTGATTCCCAAGTGATTCCCACGTGATTCCCACGTGATACCCACGTGATTGACACGTGATTCCCAAGTGATTCCCACGTGATTTCCACGTGATTCCCACGTGATTCTCACATGACTGACACGTGATTCCCAAGTGATTCCCAAGTGATTCCCACGTGATTCTCACATGACTGACACGTGATTCCCAAGTGATTCCCACGTGATTTCCACGTGATTCCCACGTGATTGACACGTGATTCCCACGTGATTCCCACGTGATACCCACGTGATTGACACGTGATTCTCACGTGATGGCTACATGATGCCCACGTGATTGACAGGTGATTTCCACGTGATTCCCACGTGACTCCCAAATGATTCCCAAGTGATTCCCACGTGATTGACAGGTGATTCCCACGTGATTCCCACGAGATTCCCACGTGATTGACAGGTGATTCCCACGTGATTCCCACGTGATTCCCACATGATTGACAGGTGATTCTCAAGTGATTCCCATGTTATTCCCACGTGATTCCCACGTGAATGACACGTGATTCCCACGTGATTCCCAAGTGATTCCCACGTGATTCCCACGTGATTCCCTCTTGATTGACACGTGATTCCCACATGATTCCCACGTGATTTACAGGTGATTCCCACGTGATTCCCAAGTGATTCCCATGCGATTCCCACTTGATTCCCTCGTGATTGACAGGTGATTCCCACATGATTCCCACGTGATCGACACTTGATTCCCACGTGATTCCCCCACATGATTCCCATGGGATTCCCACGTGATTCCCACATGATTCCCACATGATTTACGCATGATTCCCACGTGATTCCCACATGATTGACACGTGATTCCCATGTGATTCCCACGTGATACCCACGTGACTCACACATGATTCCCACGTGATTGACAAGTGATTCCCACGTGATTCCCACGTGATTCCCACGTGATTGCCACGTGATTCCCACGTGATTCACACGTGATTCCCACGTGATTGACACGTGATTTCCAAGTGATTCCCACGTGATTCCCATGTGATTCCCACGTGATTCCAACGAGATGCCCACGTGATGCACACGAGATTGACACGTTATTCCCACGTGATTCCCACGTGATTGACATGTGATTCCCACGTGATTCCCACGTGATTCTCTCGCGATTGACACGTGATTCCCACGTGATTCCCACGTGATTCCCTCGTGATTGACACGTGATTTCCACGTGATTCCCACGTGATTGACACAAGATTACCAGGTGATTGCCACGTTATTCCCACGTGATTCCCACGTGAATGACATGTGATTCTCACGTGATTCCCACATGATTCCCTCGTGATTGCCACATGATTCCCAAGTGATTCCCACGTGATTGACACGTGATTCCCACGTGATTCCCACGTGAATGACACGTGATTGCCACGTGTTTCCCACGTGATGCCCACCTGATGCCCACGTGATTGACACATGATTCCCTCGTGATTCCCACGTGATTCCCTCGTGATTGCCACATGATTCCCAAGTGATTCCCACGTGATTGACACGTGATTCCCACGTGATTGACAGGTGATTCCCACGTGAATCCAACGTGATTGACACGTGATTTACACGTGATTTCCACGTGATTCTCACGTGATTCACGCGTGATTCCTAAGTGGTTGACACGTGATTCCAACCTAATTCACTCGTGATTCCCTCGTGATTGACACGTGATTCCCACGTGATTCAAACGTGATACCCACGTGATTGACCCGTGATTCTCACGTCATTGACACGTGATTCCCAAGTGATTAAAACGTGATTGCCACGTGATTCCCACCTGATTCACACATGATTCCCACGTGATTGACACGTGATTCCCACGTGATTCAAACGTGATTCCCACGTGATTGACACGTGATTCTCACGTGATTCCCTCGTGATTGACACATGATACCCACATGAATCCCACGTGATTCCCACGTGATTGAGATGTGATTCCCACTGATTCCCATGTGATTACCACGTGATTCCCACGTGATTCCACGTGAATGACACGTTATTCCCACATAATTCCCAAGTGATTCCCACGTGATTCCCACTTGATTCCCATGTGATTCCCACGTGATTGACACGTGATCCCCAAATGATTCCCACGTGATTTACACGTGATTCCCACTTGATTCCCACGTGATTCCCACATGATTCCCACGTGACTCCCACGTGAGTGACACGTGATTCCCACGTGATTCCCACATGATTCCCATGTGATTGACACGTGATTCCCACGTTGTGGACATGTGATTCCCACGTGATTACCCCGTGATTGACATGAGATTCCCAGGTGATTCCCACGTGATTGACACGTGATTTCCACGTGATTCCCACATGATTCCCACGTGATTGACAAGTGATTCCCACCTGATTCCCACGTGATTCCCTCGTGATTGAAACTTGATTCCCACGTGATTGACACGTGATTCCCACGTCATTCCCATGTGAATGAAACGTGATTCTCACGTGATTCCCACGTGATGCACACGCGATTGACAGGTGATTCCCACGTGATTACCACGTGACTCCCAAGTGATTCCCACGTGATTCCCACCTGATGGCTACGTGATGCCCACGTGATTGACACGTGATTCCCACGTGATTCCCACATGATTCCCACGTGATTCCCATGTGATTCCCAGGTGATTCCCACGTGAATGACACGTGATTCCCACATGATTCCCATGTGATTCCCACGTGACTCCCACGGGACTGACACGTGATTCCCACGTGATTCCCACGTGATTCCCTCGTGATTGGCACGTGATTCCCATGTGATTCCCACGTAATTGACACGTGATTCCCTCGTGATTGGCACGTGATTCCCACGTGATTCCCAGGTGATTCCCACGTGATTCCCTCGTGATTGACACGTTATTCCCACGTGATTCCCACGTGATTCCCACGTGACTCCCATGTGATGCCCACGTGAACAACACTTCATTCCCACGTGATTCCCACATGATTCCCACCTGATTGACACGTGATTCCCACGTGATTCCCACGTGATTCCCTCGTGATTGACACCTGATTCCCACGTGATTTGCACGAGATTGACACGTGATTTCCACGTGATTCCCACGTGATTCCCATGTGATTGACACGTGATTCCTACGTGATTCCCACGTGATTGACACGAGATTCCCAGGTGATTCTCACGTGATTGACACGTCATTCGCACGTGATTGACTCGTGATTCCCACCTGATTCCCATGTGATTCCCACGTGATTGACTCGTGATTCCCATGTGATGCCCACGTGAATGACACTTGATTCCCACGTGATTCCCACATGATTCCCACCTGATTGACACGTGATTCCCACGTGATTCCCACGTGATTGACACGTGATTCCCACGTGATTCCCACGTGATTCCCACATGATTGACACGTGATTGACGCGTGATTCCCACGTGATTCTCACGTGATTCCACGTGATTGCCACGTGATTCCCACCTGATTCCCACGTGATTCCCACTTTATGCCCACGTGATGCACACGTGATTGACACGTGATTGACACGTGATTTCCACGTGGTTCTCTCGAGATTCCCACGTGATTTCCACGTGATAGACACGTGATTCCCACCTGATTCCCATGTGATTCCCTCGTGATTGACACATGATTTTCATGTGATTCCCAAGTGATTGACACGTGATTCCCACGTGATTGACACGTGATTCCCACGTGATTCCCAGGTGAATGACACGTGATTCCCACGTGTTTCCCATGTGATGCCCACCTGATGCCCACGTGATTGACACATGATTCCCTCGTGATTCCCACGTGATTCCCTCGTGATTGACACGTGATTTCCACGTGATTCCCACGTGATTGACACAAGATTACCAGGTGATTGCCACGTGATTCCCACGTGATTCCCACGTGAATGACATGTGATTCCCACGTGATTCCCACATGATTCCCTCGTGATTGCCACATGATTCCCAAGTGATTCCCACGTGATTGACACGTGATTCCCACGTGATTCCCACGTGAATGACACGTGATTGCCACGTGTTTCCCACGTGATGCCCACCTGATGCCCACGTGATTGACACATGATTCCCTCGTGATTCCCACGTGATTCCCTCGTGATTGCCACATGATTCCCAAGTGATTCCCACGTGATTGACACGTGATTCCCACGTGATTGACAGGTGATTCCCACGTGAATCCAACGTGATTGACACGTGATTTACACGTGATTTCCACGTGATTCTCACGTGATTCACGCGTAATTCCTAAGTGATTGACACGTGATTCCAACCTGATTCACTCGTGATTCCCTCGTGATTGACACGTGATTCCCACGTGATTCAAACGTGATTCCCACGTGATTGACACGTGATTCTCACGTGATTGACACGTGATTCCCACGTGATTCAAACGTGATACCCACGTGATTGACACGTCATTCCCACGTGATTCAAACATGTTTCCCACGTGATTGACCCGTGATTCTCACGTCATTGACACGTGATTCCCAAGTGATTCAAACGTGATTGCCACGTGATTCCCACCTGATTCACACATGATTCCCACGTGATTGACACGTGATTCCCACGTGATTCAAACGTGATTCCCACGTGATTGACACATGATTCTCACGTGATTCCCTCGTGATTGACACATGATACCCACATGATTCCCACGTGATTCCCACGTGATTGAGATATGATTCACACTGATTCCCATGTGATTCCCACGTGAATCCCACGTGATTCCCACGTGAATGACACGTTATTCCCACATAATTCCCAAGTGATTCCCACGTGATTCCCACTTGATTCCCATGTGATTCCCACGTGATTGATACGTGATTCCCAAATGATTCCCACGTTATTTACACGTGATTCCCACTTGATACCCACGTGATTCCCACATGATTCCCACGTGACTCCCACGTGAGTGACACGTGATTCCCACGTGATTCCCACGTGATTCCCATGTGATTGACACGTGAATCCCACCTTGTGGACATGTGATTCACACGTGATTACCCCGTGATTAACATGAGATTCCCAGGTGATTCCCACGTGATTGACACGTGATTTCCACGTAATTCCCACATGATTCCCACGTGATTTACACGTGACTCCCACGTGATTCCCACGTGATTGAAACGAGATTCCCAGGTGATTCCCACGTGATTCCCACGTGATTCCCACGTGATTGACACGTTATTCCCACGTGATTCCCACGTGATTGACTCGTGATTCCCACCTGATTCCCATGTGATTCGCACGTGATTGACACGTCATTCCCACGTGATTCCCACGTGATTGACTCGTGATTCCCACCTGATTAACATGTAATTCCCACGTGATTGACACGTGATTTCCATGTGATTCGCACGTGAATGACACGTGATTCCCACGTGATTCCCACATGATTCCCACCTGATTGACACGTGATTCCCACGTGATTCCCACGTGATTCCCACGTGATTCCCACGTGATTCCCAGGTGATTCCCAAGTGATTCCCACGTGATTCCCACGTGATTCCCAGGTGATTCCCACGTGATTCCCACGTGATTGACATGTGATTCCCACGTGATTCCCACGTGGTTTCCTCGTGATTGACACGTGATTCCCACGTGATTCCCACGTGATTCCCTCGTGATTGACACGTGATTCCCACGTGATTGACACGAGATTCCCAGGTGATTCCCACGTGATTCTCACGTGTTTCCCACGTGATTGACACGTCTTTCCCACGTGATTCCCGCGTGATTGACTCGTGATTCCCACCTGATTCCCATGTGATTCCTACGTCATTGACACGTGATTCCCATGTGATTCCCACGTGAATGACATGTGATTCCCACTTGATTCCCACTTGATTCCCTCATGATTGCCACATGATTCCCAAGTGATTGACAGGTGATTCCCACGTGATTCCCACGTGAATCCAACGTGATTGACACGTGATTGACACGTGATTTCCACGTGTTTCCCACATGATGCCCACCTGATGCCCACGTGATTGACACATGATTCTCTCGTGATTGCCACATAATTCCCAAGTGATTCCCATGTGATTGACACGTGAATACCACGTGATTGACAGTTGATTCCCACGTGATACCCACGTGAATCCAACGTGATTGACACGTGATTGACACGTGATTTCCACGTGATCCTCACGTTATTCCCACGTGATTTCCACGTGATTGACACGTGATTCCCATGTGATTCCCACATGAATGACATGTGATTCCCACTTGATTCCCACATGATTCCCTCGTGATTGCCACATGATTCCCAAGTGATTGACAGGTGATTCACACGTGATTCCCACGGGAATCCAAAGTGATTGACACGTGATTGACACGTGATCCTCACGTGATTCCCACGTGATTCCTAAGTGATTGAATCGTGATTCCAACCTGATTCACACGTGATTCCCTCGTGATTGACACGTGATTCCCATGTGATTCCCACGTGAATCCCACGTGATTCCCACGTGAATGACACGTTATTCCCACATAATTCCCAAGTGATTCCCACGTGATTCCCACTTGATTCCCATGCGATTCCCACGTGATTGATACGTGATTCCCAAATGATTCCCACGTGATTTACACGTGATTCCCACTTGATACCCACGTGATTCCCACATGATTCCCACGTGACTCCCACGTGAGTGACACGTGATTCCCACGTGATTCCCACGTGATTCCCATGTGATTGACACGTGAATCCCACCTTGTGGACATGTGATTCACACGTGATTAACCCGTGATTAACATGAGATTCCCAGGTGATTCCCACGTGATTGACACGTGATTTCCACGTAATTCCCACATGATTCCCACGTGATTTACACGTGACTCCCACGTGATTCCCACGTGATTGAAACGAGATTCCCAGGTGATTCCCACGTGATTCCCACGTGATTCCCACGTGATTGACACGTTATTCCCACGTGATTCCCACGTGATTGACTCGTGATTCCCACCTGATTCCCATGTGATTCCCACGTGATTGACACGTTATTCCCACGTGAATCCCACGTGATTGGCTCGTGATTCCCACCTGATTCCCATGTGATTCGCACGTGATTGACACGTCATTCCCACGTGATTCCCACGTGAGTGACTCGTGATTCCCACCTGATTAACATGTAATTCCCACGTGATTGACACGTGATTTCCATGTGATTCGCACGTGAATGACACGTGATTCCCACGTGATTCCCACATGATTCCCACCTGATTGACACGTGATTCCCATGTGATTCCCACGTGATTCCCACGTGATTCCCACGTGATTCCCAGGTGATTCCCAAGTGATTCCCACGTGATTCCCACGTGATTCCCAGGTGATTCCCACGTGATTCCCACGTGATTGACATGTGATTCCCACGTGATTCCCACGTGGTTTCCTCGTGATTGACACGTGATTCCCACGTGATTCCCACGTGATTCCCTCGTGATTGACACGTGATTCCCACGTGATTGACACGAGATTCCCAGGTGATTCCCACGTGATTCTCACGTGTTTCCCACGTGATTGACACGTCTTTCCCACGTGATTCCCGCGTGATTGACTCGTGATTCCCACCTGATTCCCATGTGATTCCTACGTCATTGACACGTGATTCCCATGTGATTCCCACGTGAATGACATGTGATTCCCACTTGATTCCCACTTGATTCCCTCATGATTGCCACATGATTCCCAAGTGATTGACAGGTGATTCCCACGTGATTCCCACGTGAATCCAACGTGATTGACACGTGATTGACACGTGATTTCCACGTGTTTCCCACATGATGCCCACCTGATGCCCACGTGATTGACACATGATTCTCTCTTGATTGCCACATAATTCCCAAGTGATTCCCATGTGATTGACACGTGATTCCCACGTGATTGACAGTTGATTCCCACGTGATACCCACGTGAATCCAACGTGATTGACACGTGATTGACACGTGATTTCCACGTGATCCTCACGTTATTCCCACGTGATTTCCACGTGATTGACACGTGATTCCCATGTGATTCCCACATGAATGACATGTGATTCCCACTTGATTCCCACATGATTCCCTCGTGATTGCCACATGATTCCCAAGTGATTGACAGGTGATTCACACGTGATTCCCACGGGAATCCAAAGTGATTGACACGTGATTGACACGTGATCCTCACGTGATTCCCACGTGATTCCTAAGTGATTGACACGTGATTCCAACCTGATTCACACGTGATTCCCTCGTGATTGACACGTGATTCCCACGTGATTCAAACGTGATTCCCACTTGATTGACACGTGATTCTCACGTAATGGACACGGGATTCCCACGTGATTCAAACGTGATTCCCACGTGATTGACACGTGATTTCCACGTGATTCCCACGTGATTGACACAAGATTACCAGGTGATTGCCACGTGATTCCCACGTGATTCCCACGTGAATGACATGTGATTCCCACGTGATTCCCACATGATTCCCTCGTGATTGCCACATGATTCCCAAGTGATTCCCACGTGATTGACACGTGATTCCCACGTGATTCAAATGAGTGAATGACACGTGATTGCCACGTGTTTCCCACGTGATGCCCACCTGATGCCCACGTGATTGACACATGATTCCCTCGTGATTCCCACGTGATTCCCTCGTGATTGCCACATGATTCCCAAGTGATTCCCACGTGATTGACACGTGATTCCCACGTGATTGACAGGTGATTCCCACGTGAATCCAACGTGATTGACACGTGATTTACACGTGATTTCCACGTGATTCTCACGTGATTCACGCGTGATTCCTAAGTGATTGACACGTGATTCCAACCTGATTCACTCGTGATTCCCTCGTGATTGACATGTGATTCCCACGTGATTCAAACCTGATTCCCACGTGATTGACACGTGATTCTCACGTGATTGACACGTGATTCCCACATGATTCAAACGTGATACCACGTGATTGACACGTGATTCCCACGTGATTCAAAGGTGTTTCCCACGTGATTGACCCGTGATTCTCACGTCATTGACACGTGATTCCCAAGTGATTCAAACGTGATTGCCACGTGATTCCCACCTGATTCACACATGATTCCCACGTGATTGACACGTGATTCCCACGTGATTCAAACGTGATTCCCACGTGACTGACACGTGATTCTCACGTGATTCCCTCGTGATTGACACATTATACCCACGTGATTCCCACGTGATTCCCACGTGAATGACACGTTATTCCCACATAATTCCCAAGTGATTCCCACGTGATTCCCACTTGATTGCCATGTGATTCCCACGTGATTGACACGTGATTCCCAAATGATTCCCACGTGATTTACACGTGATTCCCACTTGATTCCCACGTGATTCCCACATGATTCCCACGTGACTCCCACGTGAGTGACACGTGATTCCCACGTGATTCCCACGTGATTCCCATGTGATTGACTCGTGATTCCCACGTTGTGGACATGTGATTCCCACGTGATTCCCCCGTGATTGTCATGAGATTCCCAGGTGATTCCCACGTGATTGACACGTGATTTCCACGTGATTCCCACATGATTCCCACGTGATTGACACGTGATTCCCACGTGATTCCCACGTGATTGAAACGAGATTCCCAGGTGATTCCCACGTGATTCCCACGTGATTCCCACGTGATTGACATGTTATTCCCACGTGATTCCCACGTGATTGACTCGTGATTCCCACCTGATTCCCATGTGATTCCACGTGATTGACACGTGATTTACACTTGATTCCCACATGATTCCCACGTGATTGACACGTGATTCCCACGTGATTCCGACGTGATTGACACGAGATTCCCAGGTGATTCCCACGTGATTCCCACGTGATTCCGACGTGATTGACACGAGATTCCCAGGTGATTCCCACGTGATTCCCACGTGATTCCCACGTGATTGACACGTCATTCCCACGTGATTCCCAAGTGATTGACTCGTGATTCCCACCTGATTCCCATGTGATTCCCACGTGAATGACACGTGATTCCCACGTGATTCCCACATGATTCTCACCTGATTGACACGTGATTCCCACGTGATTCCCACGTGATTACCACGTGATTCCCACGTGATTCCCAGGTGATTCCCACGTGATTCCCACGTGATTCCCACGTGATTCCCAGGTGATTCCCACGTGATTCCCACGTGATTGACATGTGATTCCCACGTGATTCCCACGTGGTTCCCTCGTGATTGACACGTGATTCCCACGTGATTCCCACGTGATTCCCTCGTGATTGACACGTGATTCCCACGTGATTGACACGAGATTCCCAGGTGATTCCCACGTGATTCTCACGTGTTTCCCACGTGATTGACACGTCTTTCCCACGTGATTCCCGCTTGATTGACTCGTGTTTCCCACCTGATTCCCATGTGATTCCTACGTCATTGACACGTGATTCCCATGTGATTCCCACGTGAATGACATGTGATTCCCACTTGATTCCCACTTGATTCCCTCGTGATTGCCACATGATTCTCAAGTGATTGACAGGTGATTCCCACGTGATTCCCACGTGAATCCAACGTGATTGACACGTGATTGACACGTGATTTCCACGTGTTTCCCACATGATGCCCACCTGATGCCCACGTGATTGACACATGATTCCCTCGTGATTGCCACATGATTCCCAAGTGATTCCCATGTGATTGACACGTGATTCCCACGTGATTGACAGGTGATTCCCACGTGATTCCCACGTGAATCCAACGTGATTGACACGTGATTGACACGTGATTTCTACGTGATCCTCACATTATTCCCACGTGATTTCCACGTGATTGACATGTGATTCCCATGTGATTCCCACATGAATGACATGTGATTCCCACTTGATTCCCACATGATTCCCTCGTGATTGCCACATGATTCCCAAGTGATTGACAGGTGATTCCCACGTGATTCCCACGTGATTCCCACGTGAATGACACGTTATTCCCACATAATTCCCAAGTGATTCCCACGTGATTCCCACTTGATTCCCATGTGATTCCCACGTGATTGACACGTGATTCCCAAATGATTCCCACGTGATTTACACGTAATTCCCACTTGATTCCCACGTGATTCCCACATGATTCCCACGTGACTCCCACGTGAGTGACACGTGATTGCCACGTGATTCCCACGTGATTCCCATGTGATTGACATGTGATTCCCACGTTATGGACATGTGATTCCCACGTGACTCCCCCGTGATTGACATGAGATTCCCAGGTGATTCCCACGTGATTGACACGTGATTTCCACGTGATTCCCACATGATTCCCACGTGATTGACACGTGATTCCCACGTGATTGAAACGAGATTCCCAGGTGATTCCCACGTGATTCCCACGTGATTCCCACGTGATTGACACGTTATTCCCACGTGATTCCCACGTGATTGACTCGTGATTCCCACCTGATTCCCATGTGATTCCCACGTGATTGACACGTGATTTACACGTGATTCCCACATGATTCCCACTTGATTGACTAGTGATTCCCACGTGATTCCCACGTGATTGACACGAGATTCCCAGGTGATTCCCACGTGATTCCCACGTGATTCCCACGTGATTGACACGTCATTCCCACGTGATTCCCACGTGATTGACTCGTGATTCCCACCTGATTCCCGTGTGATTCCCACGTGATTGACACGTGATTTCCATGTGATTCGCACGTGAATAACACGTGATTCCCACGTGATTCCCACATGATTCCCACCTGATTGACACGTGATTCCCACGTGATTCCCACGTGATTCCCACGTGATTCCCAGGTGATTCCCACGTGATTCCCACGTGATTCCCACGTGATTCCCACGTGATTCCCACGTGATTCCCACGTGATTGACATGTGATTGACACGTGATTCCCACGTGATTGACAGGTGATTCCCACGTGATTCCCACGTGATTGACACATGATTCCCTCGTGATTGCCACATGATTCCCAAGTGATTCCCATGTGATTGACACGTGATTCCCACGTGATTGACAGGTGATTCCCACGTGATTCCCACGTGAATCCAACGTGATTGACACGTGATTGACACGTGATTTCCACGTGATCCTCACGTTATTCCCACGTGATTTCCATGTGATTGACATGAGATTCCCATGAGATTCCCACATGAATGACATGTGATTCCCACTTGATTCCCACATGATTCCCTCGTGATTGCCACATGATTCCCAAGTGATTGACAGGTGATTCCCACGTGATTCCCACGTGAATCCAAAGTGATTGACACGTGATTGACACGTGATCCTCACGTGATTCCCACGTGATTCCTAAGTGATTGACACGTGATTCCAACCTGATTCACACGTGATTCCCTCGTGATTGACACGTGATTCCCACATGATTCAAACGTGATTCCCACTTGATTGACACGTGATTCTCACGTAATTGACACGGGATTCCCACGTGATTCAAACGTGATTCCCACGTGATTGACACGTGATTCCCACATGATTCCCATGTGACTCCCACGTGACTCCCACGGGACTGACACGTGATTCCCACGTGATTCCCACATGATTCCCACGTGATTCCCATGTGATTCCCAGGTGATTCCCACGTGAATGACACGTGATTCCCACATGATTCCCATGTGATTCCCACGTGACTCCCACGGAATGACACGTGATTCCCACGTGATTCCCACGTGATTCTCTCGTGATTGGCACGTGATTCCCATGTGATTCCCACGTAATTGACACGTGATTCCCTCGTGATTGGCACGTGATTCCCACGTGATTCCCAGGTGATTCCCACGTGATTCCCTCGTGATTGACACGTTATTCCCACGTGATTCCCACGTGATTCCCACGTGACTCCCATGTGATGCCCACGTGAACGACACTTCATTCCCACGTGATTCCCACATGATTCCCAACTGATTGACACGTGATTCCCACGTGATTCCCACGTGATTCCCATGTGATTGACACGTGATTCCTACGTGATTCCCACGTGATTGACACGAGATTCCCAGGTGATTCTCACGTGATTGACACGTCATTCGCACGTGATTGACTCGTGATTCCCACCTGATTTCCATGTGATTCCCACGTGATTGACTCGTGATTCCCATGTGATGCCCACATGAATGACACTTGTTTCCCACGTGATTCCCACATGATTCCCACCTGATTGACACGTGATTCCCACGTGATTCCCACGTGATTCCCACGTGATTCCCACGTGATTCCCAGGTGATTCCCACGTGATTGACTCGTGATTCCCATGTGATGCCCACGTGAATGACACTTGTTTCCCACGTGATTCCCACATGATTCCCACCTGATTGACACGTGATTCTCACGTGATTCTCACGTGATTCCCACGTGATTCCCACGTGATTCCCACGTGATTCCCAGGTGATTCACACGTGATTCCCACGTGATTGACACTTGATTCTCA
>NW_027077828.1:0-79227 GCF_963930625.1 Muntiacus reevesi | reverse complement strand
TGATTCCTGAGTTCTACTCTTCGTGTTGTCTGCATCACCAGACAGCACCAAACCAAGCTGGACACTTTTGCTCTTTAAGATACCGCCATTTAAAAATTTATTGAAACATTTTTGACACCCAGTATTATGTTAGTTTCAGGTATGTATCACATAATAGTCTGACATCTGTACACATTGTAAATGGTCACCATACGTCTAGTAACCACCTGTCCTAATAAAAGTTACTGGTCATATTCTTTATGCTGTATATTATATCCCCATGAGTTATTTACTTTATAACTCAGTTTGCACCTTTTAATCTCTTTCACCTATTGTACACCTCTCCTCTTCTACTGCCCTCATTCTTATACCATGTGTCCCAATATGTCACTAAGGGCCGGAGGTTAAACCTCCATAATTTTTATGGGAAGCAAAACAAAATTCTGAGGCTGCTACAGGTGGTTCCAATAATTGTCCTTTAGCTGTTAAGCAGACAAGTGGAAATATATGCTCAAAGAGACTTTTACCTTCTCAGTTATGTGTATAAAGGTTACTGAAACTATTATGTATGCCTTTTTATTTAAAAAAAAATAATAAAACCTAAAAGGATAAAAAGAAGATTTTCTCCAAAGATTTAATCACCCTATCATCTTATTCATACAGATTACAAAGTAACCTGGTAAGAAAAAGAAAAGCAAAATAACAAAGGAACTGTACCGGATTCTGTAAGATCTCAGTTCTTCTTTTTGATAGCTTTTACTGAAAAACTTCAGTAACAAAGTCGGAACTGGAAGGAGAAGGCCTCTCTGCTGATACAATGTATAAACTGCCTTTATGAGAGACTCTGTAGCCTCTAAGAAACAAGAGAAAACAGCTGCATGTGAGTCAAAATGTTTCTTCACCAGCACCATAATTCTTCTAAAAAGCACAGAAGCACCTTGTTCCTATGAGGAAGCAGATTTTAGCCACAAACTGATGACTACCATCAAAATCCTACATCAATGGCCTAATAAAAGAGTCAAACCAATCGGAGATTACAGTACAAATTTTCCTAAGAGACAACAAACCTAGGAAAGGACAACAAATACCACAATACTAGAAAGGTGGATAAGCCAGGAACCAAACAGCAAAGTTCTGCTTGAATGAAAAGAATTAGTAAGTCACACTAAAAACTGACTTAATGCAACATAACTTCAAGTTACAAGAAAGGTAAAGAGATAAGGATCCACCAATTTCTAGTCAAACTAGATCAGAAAAGTATTTCTTTATCCTTAGGCTCAATGTCATTTCCTATTAATAAAACTTACCTTCTTTCACTCCAACTATGTAATCTAGTAGAAAACCTACCCATCAGCTTCAGAGTGGACCTACCCACCGAAAAGGGGGTGTTCTCAGCCATCAGGGTTCAAGCAGACATTCCTTCATGATTATGCTGGCTACCTTTTATGGCTCGAACGTAAATGACTATGAAATGTTTGACAGGTATGAACTCAAAATTAGATGCTCAACATTAACAGTATGCATAAGAGCCCCTCTCTTAAGTAAGGACAGAGCATTGACACCCACCTCTGTCTGACTGCATCTGCATTAACCTCCAGGAGACACCAAGCAATCTGTTCAGCTGCTTACTGTTTAGCCTAGACCCATCTTCAAGGGTTTCTGTTACAAATTTCCTTATCCTTTCTATCCAACTGGAATCCTTCTGCAAAGTTGAGGCATTTGCCAGGGAGACCATGATATCAGACAGTGTTAAATTCAGTAAAAGGTGATCTACATTATTCGAGAGAATCGTGCAATGCTTGATGCTAAAAACAAAGACACACATAACTGTTAAGTGTTGTATCTACCATGCCTGTTTCACTTAAACACTTAACTATTCCTCCCAGAATGAACTGTCAAGAAGGTAAGTATATTAAAGCGACTGTAAGCAAACCATTCATTACAGAATCAGAGTTGTTAAGGCATAAATTAAGAATGCATACTGCTCAGTTCATTACCCAAGTTGCTATTCACACAAGAACTACAGGCCCTTGAAACATGGTGTGGTAATCCTAGATGTACTACAGGGATAAGAACACTTGAAAACTTCAACACACTTGAAGATTTTCGTTAAGCAGATATTTATATTAGGATGAAACTCACGACAGACCTTGATTCTGCTTCTAACTAATTTTGACTTGACAGAATCACTAATTTCTCCTGGCCACAATTTCCTTATATGTGAAACAGGAGACTGGTCTAGATAAGCCCAATTCTGAAACAATTTAATTTTATGACTCACATATTACAATCACTTTTTCTAACAGATTATCTTAAGAAAAACAAAATTTGCAACTTAGGATAAAAACCACTAGATATATAAACACTATATAAACACAGTGTAGATTTCAGGCTACACTGCATTCAACAGCAGAGCCTATTTATTCTCATGTTCAGAAACATGTAAAGTTGATTAAACTAAAAAAATACCTGAAACTAATTTATTTTAAAAGAAAGTTAACCCTGGATTAGGCATGAGAAAGGACACAGTCGTAAGGAACCACAAATACAAGGGGAGGGAAATTTTTAATATTTGGTGTTATTTGGGTATCAAATGTAGGGTTAGGAATGACAAATGGGACCAGATCACAAAGAGTTGAAAACTAAGGACACTAAAATCAATTCTGCAAGCACAGGAGTAACATAGTTGAAAAGTTCTTTCATTTCTGCTGATGAAAAAGAAAATATCAGTTACAAGACTCTAAACAAAGAAGTAGTTGTATGTCTACTTGAGCAATACAGGCAAGACGTGACAAGCTCAAGAAACAATGCTGGTACAGACTAGGAGAAAGGGGGATGTATAGCAAGAATAAAAATTAGCTGGATTTGAAGTCTGCTTAAATGCATACATGTATGTGAGCTTTTAGCTGAGCTGGTAAAGAATCCGCCTGCAATGCTGGAGACCCCAGTTCGATTCCTGGGTTGGAAAGATCCTCTGGAGAAGGGGTAGGCCACCCACTTCAGTATTCTTGGGTTTCCCTGGTGCCTCAGTTGGTAAAGAATATGGCCGCATTGTGAGAGCCCTGGGTTCCATCCCTGGGTTGGGAAGATCCCCTGGAGAAGGGCATGGCAACTCACTCCAGTATTCTTGCCTGGAGAATCCCCATAGACAGAGGAGCCTGGTGGCCTACAGTCATGGTGTCGCAGAGAGTCGGGACCTGGCTGAGTGAGTGAGTAAGCACAGCACAGCCCAGCAAAAAACTGGGAATTCTATCACGGAGAGAGAATGAATGAAAACTGGGACAGATGAGTAGCAATCTATACTACAAACCCAAAACTACTGGTAGGTTCTTTGCCCAACTGTTCAGTGCCCAAAACCAAGGCACATTTTATACTAACCAGACCACACAAAAACTCAACTGCATCATTTATTCACCACAGGTAGAGCTTTTGAAGATCTACTTACCTATTACTGTCTGGAAGGTGTCAACAGACATTCAAAAGTTGGGAGAATTCATCCCGCTCCTCCAAGAATTTACACAAAATTTTAAAGTCTAAATACACTGACCACCAATTCTATGAGGGAGACAGGAAACTGGGGAAACTCATTTTCAGCAATGATAGAGGAGGACATTAGAACTGATTCCCGTCCTGAAAATAACTTTAAAAGCTGGATGAAATAGTTTTTAACAACTCAAAAGCATTCAAGAGGTAACAAGGTGATGAACAATTGCTGAGTCCCCAAAATAAAGCAAGATCACAGTACTCAGGTTCCAAGGGCTGTGGAACCAAATACCCAATTCCAACGAAAAGCCTGGAAAACGGAACTAACCTTTCAGAGGCCTTACAGGGAAAAGTCAAACTCCAGAGCCAGACAAACATGGGGACTCTGGTATATTATCCCTACTTCAAGCTGAACCTGTAAGGGCTCCCTGCCAGAGTAACGGTGAACTGGAAGTAAAAAGAGCTCTTACATAAAACAATCCCAGTTATACATCATCTCAGTAGTTAACGCAACAATTTTTCCCAACTAGATCTATAGATTCAACACAATTCCAATCAAAACTCCAGCCAGTTACTTTATAGTTATCAACAAAATGATTTCTGAAGTTTACACACAAAGGCAAACACTAGACTACCCAACACAAGACCAAAGCGGAACAATGTTGGAGGACTCACACCACTCGATTTCAAGGCTTACTGTACTACAGTAATCAAGACAGCACAGAACTGGTGAACGAACAGACAAACATAGGTCAGTGGAAGAGCCCCAAGACAGGCCTACAAGTACAGTCAACTGATGATTTCAGACAAAGGAGCCGAAGCAATCCAAAAGAGAAACAAGTGTCTTTTTCTGCAAACAGTGCTGGAATAACTGGACAGAAACTCTAGAACTGAAAAATAAAAATAAAACAAATTCAACAAATGTATGTTTGAATGAGACAAAGAGAAACAAAAAATTCAGTAAGTGGGTCTTATATACAATCAATTAGTCTTTAAAGGGAAGGAGAAAAATGGCATTAATATTTTAAAGATGAGAATTTTTCAGATGTGTTTAGACACTTCACTCAAGATCTCAGATTTAAGAAGCTCACTGAATTCCAAGGAAAATCAATAAAAAAGAAAACCACACCTGGATACATCATTGTCAAACAGCAGAAAATAAAAGACAAGGAGCAAAGTCTTATGGGGGAGGTGGGGGGGGGTGGGGAGGAAAGTAACTTTTATAAAGTAGCAACAGTTCAGACTCATAGCGGACTTCCTAACAGCAGTGGGAACCAACAGAGCGAAGCGTTGCAGTCAGTACGGTCAGTACGCTCAAACAAGAAAACTGCCAAGCTCAAGCACTGTGCTCTGTTAAAACAGTCCTTGGAAATAAAGGAGAATACATATATTCTCCTTCATTTTATATTATATATATATATATATATATATATATATATATATATATATATATGTATTTGTGTGTGTGTGTGTAAATCCTCTAGCAGCTTCTAAATAAGTCTAATGAAGAGAGATGAAAAAAATGAAGAGCAAAAAAATAGAATATACAGATAAAACTCAGATGGTGGATACAAGTTCTCCAAAAATATTAATTTTTGCTTGAAAGTTCAAATTTTATCTCTAGCACAGACACTATTTTCCTGAAACTGATAGGCTTATTTTTTTCATTTCTGAGAAAATATCTACAAATACCCAAGTCTGAATAAGCATAGTCAGTCATTTAAATTAAAATCATGTCCATTGCAGAAAATACAAACAGAATGACAAGTGCATTTCCTCGAGACAACCATCATTCTTTGGCATGCAGCCAAAATACTTCAGGCACACTTTCCATTTCACCACACAGAATATTAAAATTACGTGTTTTCAAGGATTGTGACTTAATAAGATTAGTAATTTTTTACTTAATTAAGAACAATTTTAAGTGAAACTGGCATGTTCTTTTAAACTGTGAATGCATAGTGGTGAAGAATACTGTTAACCCTCCATACCGTTCTGCCTCCACATATTCAACCAACTGCAGATGGTGTATCATGTGTATGGATTGTGGCTTTCTGAATCCATAGATGCAGAATGTGTATTTGGAGGGCAACTTGCTTCTGGATCAGTGAAAATACCACGTATGACACTATGTCTTTACACAAAACTCAGACTGTACAACAAGAAGAGTGACCCCTCACATAAACCAAGGACTCCAGTGTAAATGATGTATCACTGAGGTTTGTATTTTACAACAGATACACAACTCTGGTGTGGGACGCTGACGTGAGGGAGGCTGTGCATCCATGGGGGTAGGAGTAGTGTATGAGGACTCCGTACTTTCTGTTCAATTTTAATACGAATCTAAAATTGCTCTAAAAAATGAACTCCATTTAAAAAAAAAAAAGGAATGAAATGCTAGTAGTGCCACAACATGAATAAACCTTAAAGATATCATGCTAAGTGAAGTTAAGCCAGACATTAAACAGTGTTTTCAGTTTCTACTGATACATGGTACCAGAACAGTCAAATTAATAAAGGGGAAAAATGCAATAGTGGTTCCCAGTACCTGGAGGGAGAAGAGCATAGGAAGCTGTTATTTAATGTGTACCGAGTTTCAGACTGGTAACATGAACAATGTGAAATGTACTTAATGCCACCAATCAGTACACTTTAAAAATGGTTAAAATGCTAATTTTTATGCTATGGACATCTTACCACAATGAAAATAATATCTTTTGTAACTCCACAGTTCAACCCAAGATTAAAAATAATCTAGACATCAGGTCAAAATTGAAGACCACCAGCTTAGGCCACATTGGCTCCTCTAACTTGAATCTGTGAATTTAATAGATAGCCTCCAAAGGCTATCTGAGAAATATTCAACACGCTTCCTTATGGAAGTTCAAGAGCAGCCTGCGGACCCTCAAAACAAATCACTAGGGAAATTTATGGTAATACTGTCAATCCACTTTTGTTAAAAATGCCACAATTTCACCACCTCAGTGTCTTCATCGTTAACTCCTTTTTCACCTTCTATATCTTAGCACAAATCACGATCTAGGCAGGCAGCCCTCCCTAGGACCTATGCCCCCCATGAAAGAGCAGGACCAGCTCCCTACTATACTGATATACTTTTATTACCCTACATTCTTTTTCCTAAGTGCCTTCAACATATTAAGTGCCCAATAAAGTGAATAATGACAGTACACCCATATGCTCTTGAGTAGTTTACTTACATTTAATGGTCTACCAAATTCCAAACATCCTTTTATTTAATCTCATTTTGATGAAAATTACACCTGAAACCTCTTCCTTGACAACATAAAAATCTCATGTAATTATATTCACGCATTGAAGGATATTCTCAACCTTATCCATGGACCTGATTGAAAACTTCTGTGTTAATAAGAAAACTATCTGGAGCAAGTAACAACTCACTTGCTCAAGAAAGTACCTCCATATTTGATTCTCTGTCACCTCCAACTCCAGAAACTCTAAATTAATGGTCCTAAAACATGGTTTTGATCCAACCAATAATAGTCTTCAATGCCTAAAGGATCAAGGATGAAAGAGAAATGAGAGTCAGAGACAAAAAATGACTTTCAGCATTAAAGTTAGTCATCAGTAGAAACCAATTTGATCCAGGTCTGTCCCATGTCCTCCATTATGCAATTTTATAGCTTTCTCATACCCTATAATATCTCCTTCCATTACTGCAATCATCCCTCACTTCACTTCTGCCTGCTAAAATCACATTCACATTAAAACACTACTCTCCAACACTGCCTTGTCTGTTTATCCTAACAAGGATCTGTCTTCTCCTATTAATTCCTATAGCATTTCTCGACTATAAAGTTCTAATGACACTTAAATATGCCTTGTGTGAAAGATGTAGATTCATTTTTCTTCCTGCAAGTTATTGAGCTTTTGTTTCTCAGCCTTAAAACTACCCTTCCACGCTCTTACTTTGTGATCCTGGGGGTGAGTCACATTTTCTCCTTTACAGTTTGCTTCTTGTTAGGCTCTGCCAATAAAGTGCTTGTTATTGTTTAGTCACTAAGCTGTGTCAGACTCTTCAGCAACCCCGTAGACTACAGCCCGCCAGGCTCCTCTTTCCATGGGATATTCTAGGCAAGAATACTGGAATGGGTAGTCATTTCCTTCTCCAGCAGATCTTACCAACCCAGGGATTGAAATCTGTCCCTGCACTGGCAGGAGGGCTCTCCACCACTGAGCCACCTGGAAGTCAAGGGGTACTTGAGACCAGAAAGCTGGAGGAGGAAAATGCGGCACTTTCTGTTTGCTTCCTAGTCCTATTTTTTGCTTCCTTTTGCCACCAGTGCAACCCAACCACTCTTCAGGCCAGCAGCAGTTCATTCTAGCAGCCAGAGTTGGTTCCAGTCTGTATCTTCCTGACACAGAACCAGTATCACCGTGCCCCTAGAACACCAGCGCCAGCCAGCAGAACCCTCTTCGCTGAGCCCTGTACCCTTACCCCACTGGGCCCCTCTCCTGATCCCAAAGACATTAGTCCCAGCTGAGTGCAAACCCCTTCCTCGAGGCCTGAGTTTGGGCTGCAGCCTTTCTTTCCAGCCACTTGCCCTCTTCTCTTTGCTCTCCAGTCAGGAGGCAGTGGTGGCTTCCGACAAGACCTTGCTGTTCCCTTTTGTCTTTCCACTATTAAGTGGAAATGCCTAGTTAACAACCGGTTGTATTAAATTCTCTGTGAAAATCACTGGTATGATTTCCATCTCATGACTAGAGTCTGACACACATTTTTATCAATTTTAAGATTTGGTATTGATATTTGCAATTTATGAATCACTTAAGAGATCAAAGAATATACCTTAGGGCATCTAATTATCTGTCATAATACTTTACTTACAGTGAGAGACCAAAAAACTTCAGTGAATGAAGTTTCTCTGCCTACAACATACTTATCACTTCTGAGCATATCCTCTGAACTCTGCCCAAAGAGCCTCACTGATTCTCCAAGTAGTTTCTTCCTTTTGATAAGTTTAAGAACCTTCTGACAAAGACTTTAAAATCTGTTCAAGCGTTTGCTCATTTGGGGAATTGCACCTTGAGTATCTGTATCTGCTTGTCAAGTTTTATTTGGTAATTTGTTTTTACGTTTATCTGCTCTTACTTCAGGTAAACATTTCAAATAACTTCCAGGCTTACACTTTTCCAGTGAAACTTCATCCATAATTTGTTCTTTTCACTTATTTTAAAAAAGAGAACTGCTTTTCTTCAATTATCCCTCTTCCATCAGGATACTGATAACAGTTACATTACGCTTCCTTGTGTATATAAATGAGAGCAGAAACTAGTGATGTTATGCTCTCAAAGATTCAGTAATTACACAGTGCCTCTCACAAACAAACTATCCACTCTAAGCAAATTTTTATTAAATTCTTATCTATACAATTTGATAACTGACACTCATTTAGCACAAAACATTCACTTCACAGATTAAAAATAAAAATAAAAACTAAGTAAAATTGGAAGTCCAGGGCTTAAAGTGACTTGTTTAAGATCAGATACTACAGCTTTTATCTTTACTTCACAGTCTAGATAACAACTACTTGCAGTGTACAAAGTTCAGTGTGAGACTGTTTTCTGAAAATGTCAGGTTAAACAGTGGATGAGAATGGCAATATCTTTTATTTGTCCCTTTCCTTTTTTTGCTTGGTTATTTCTTTTAAGGCATATGGAAAATTACTCCTAAAATGGTGTTTGAAATCAGTAAGGTAATTCTTTCAAAGCCATGACTCCTAGTAAAATAAGCACAGATTAGAAAATCTGTAAGAAACAATAACTTAAAATAGCAAATAAGACTTTAAGCAGAAACTTAACAACTTGTCAATATTCACTTACAAATTTACCCTTATAACACACCTTTTGCTAATGATATAATATGTAAATAAATCTTAAAATCTGAATAAACTGTTAGGCCATCCAACTTTCACCCACAGTTCTTTTTGGTGCTTTCATTTTTACATGCATTTCATCTACTTAAAATGAGAAAAAAAGGGAGAAAGTAAAATTTAATAAAATTCTGATTTTGAACTACTAATGCAATATTTATAAAGTATACAAGAAAATCTTCTACTTAGTGTTCCATTTAAGAGTAACTATATTCTCTAGAAATTCTATTGCTCATTAAAGACATTTAATACCTTCACAAATCAATGTGTTTGTCTAAATTCTTCAGCAGTATTCTTCAATGTATCATGTTCTCCTACCTGAAACACTGATTCCCTACTATCCAGAGGACCAATCATTCCAGTCTGCCAGTGGCTGAGGGGTTGCTTGGGATATGGGACATGAGACACTACAATAGCTAGCTCCAGCTCTAGCAAGCCTGGAGGCCAAACTCAGACCATAAATCAACAGCTAGCTATTGCAGCATATCTCCTTAGTTACCTTCACTGGGTTTTCCTCTTTTTCTTAACCTAAAAATGTGTCCTTGACAACCTCTGGACTTCTACTAGGTATCTTAAACTTAACATGAATAAACTGAACTCTCCTATGGGCAGTCACATCATCATCTGGACCACAGTACAGGCATCACCCCTGCTCCTCTTTCCTTAACTACATACACCAGCATTCCTGCTGGTTTCACCAGAATCTGGCTGCTTCTCATCACTTCAACCACCACCTGCCGTTCGACTCCAAGCCACCATCACCTCTCACTTAAGACTGCTGTCTCAGGCTCCCAAAGGCCCTCATGCTTTTCCTCTTGCCCCCCTAAACTTAACTCTCTACACGGCAGCCAGGGTGATCTTTTAAAACACAAATCCTACTTCACAATATTACAGGGAAGGATAAAGGAGATAATATATATAAAGGAAGGACAGGTCATCCATGGGATCAATGATCTCAGTTGGGCCCATTTTGCTAGAGTTGGAGAAGGAGGGCATGGGGGTTTTTAACTGTTTTATTTGTAAATCTGGCATATTAAAGTTAAATAAACATAATTTAGATCATGCCACTCCTCTGCTCAAAACCCTCCAATGTCTTTTCACCACACTCAGGTTAAAATTCTAAGTCTTTACCACAGACCACAAGGTACCACATGATGTGGCTACTGTCCGTCATGTCGCCCCTCATCACGCACCATTCTCCCCGGACCTCACTTGCACATGCCTTGCTGCCATTCCTCAAGTATGTCCAATCTGTTCTCACTTCAGGGTTTTGCACTTGCTGTTCCCTGTGCCTAGAAGGGTCTTCCTACAGGTCTTCACAAGACTTGCTCCTTCTCTTCATTCACTGACATGCAAATATTAAGAAGGCATTTCCTGACCACCTAGTTAACAGGTACCTCCCCGCACACTGTTTCATTACATCTTCTCTCTTACCCACTTTCATCTTTCTTCCTAATGATGACATGATGGACATCAGCTATTTGTTTGCCATCTCTCAACCCCACCAGGAGCTAAGTGTTTGCCTTGTCAGTCATGTTTATCTCTGTATTCCCAGAGTCTAGACAGAACCTAACTCACTGCAAAGCAGCACTATTCAAAAGACCTTTCTGCAGTGACAGAGCCATTTTCTTCTTGTATTTGTGCTGTCCAATACAGTAGCCACTGCCACCTGAAGCTACTAAGCATCTAAAATGTGACTACTGTTTACTGAGGAACTGAATTTTAATTAAACAGCCAAATTTATAGGTGCTCAATTAACCTTTGCATCTAACTCTTTCTCACAAATTCTGATCTTCATGGTAAAAACAAAACAATAAGGAAACATTTACACTGAACGCAGCAAGCATTAAAATACAAAGCTAGGACACAACAAAATCTCCATAGTGTATAAAATTATACTACTGACCTAAAGTTAATAATACAGGACTCCAAAAACTGAAGTTAATTAAAAAGTTAACATTACATTGTATTTTAAAACACTGTGTGTTTTAAAAATATTAAATACAGTATACTTGAAATTAAGGATCCTAAGGATACAAAGAGTGTATTACAAATAAACCACCTCAGTCAGGATCTGAGTACTCAACCACTGAAAATAAGATTTAATATTAACTTGAGATTTCTTTCCAAAGATGAAAGATTTCAAATTCCTAAAAAGCTTTACAATAAAAAATACTTGGGCAAAAATGAAACTTCTCAATTATGCAGCAAATACAAACACACTATATGCGTTTAACAAAACTTAAAAAGTAAGCAGTCAGTTACCCTAAGGTTGCACCCTAATACAGATGCCAATTTATCAACAGAAAACCTACACATTTTGAGAGAAAAGAGCTACAATTCAGCCTGTGGTGCATAATTAGAATTTAAGACCAAGAAATGCCATTTCATTCCTCCTAAAGTTTGAACTTTGACCACTCAATACTTTAAGTACTAAGCTATAACTAAGGTGAATGAGAAAGTGGAACTGACAGCAGGAATGGTAATGAAAAATAAACTAACAGACATTTTAATGTAATCTGGTGTAACATACATATTTATACTTTGTCTGCAAAGTAATAGATTTACCTTATTCAGTTATTATAGTTCAAATCTGCCGTGGTCAATTAGAGAACTCTGCCAATGGATGCTTTTAAATACTATTTCAGTTTGAATTTGCACCATACCTGCAACTGCAGCTTACCTACAGTAAAGGTTAACTTTAAGAAATATTTTCCGATTTATATCCTTTATCAAGAAAATAGAGAGAGACTGAGTAACTCTCTTAGTAAATGTCACATTGCACTTGAAAAGATGTGGGTTATTTTCAAATATCTTTTTATGTTGGTTTCTAACGTAATTCCACTGTGATAAGAGAACAGACCCTGTGTGATTTCAATACCTTTAAGACCATGAAATTTTTGCACGTTGTTTTATGTCCTTGGATAAGTTCCAGAGTCTCCCAATTTACAGTCTATGGGAACTTGAATAGAATTTGTGTCCTACTGTTGTGTAAAAATTGTATAAATCTTAATTATATTGAATTGGTTCATAGTGTTTTTCAGGTCTAGTATATCATTCTATTTCTCTACATATTCATTCTATTAATTTTTGAGAGTTTGATACTAAAACTCCAACTAAAAATCTTAATTTATCTCCTTAAAAAATAATTGTAATATACAGTGTATTTTCCAAGTCTCCTGTAAATGTGTTATCGTACTTTCAGAATTTAAAAAATTGAAATTAAAAAACTACTATGTATGAAGTAAATAAACCCCAAGGATGTATTGTACAGCACAGAAAAAATAGTCATTATTTCATAATAAAATGGAGTATAATCTGTAAAAATACTGATTCACTGTATTGTATAACTGAAACAAATGTAACATTATAAATCGGCTATGTGCTCATGCATACTCAGTCTCTTCCATCGCGTCTGACTCTTTGCCACCCTATGGACTACAGAACACCAGCTCTTCTTTCCATGGGACTCTCCAGGCAAGAATACTGGAGTGGGTTGCCCTGCCCTCCTCCAGGGGATCTTCCCGACCCAGGGATTGAACCCAAGCCTCCCGTGTCTCCTGCATTGTAGGCGGATTCTTTACTGCTGGACCACCAGGGGAGTAAATCAACTATATTTCAATATAAATACCCTCCTCAAAAGAGAGACTGAGTAGGAAGATAAAGATCAGAGAATCTTAAGTGATACATCAGCCAAGAACCCTGATTTAAACAAAGAAGCTCAATTATATATTATGGCAATCAAGGAAATATGAACACTAGATCTTTGATAATATTAAGGAATCGTGGATAATGATAAAGGAATTTAAATTATTTTTTTAAAAGACTCACTGCCTTTTAAGAAAACATGCTGAAACATTTATGGATGAAATGATGATATAAGATGATTTGCTTTGCTTTGGTTTAGGATTTGCTTCAACCATCTGTATGAAGGGTTGGGGGGTGAGGTGGGTCGAGCAGAAATAGAAAAAGCTTGTCCTTGAGCTGAAAACTTGGAGCTGGAGGATAAGAGAATATGGAGATTTGTGTTCTATTTTTTGTGTGTGAAATTTTCTACACTATAATCTTTAAAAAAAGAAAAAAAGAAAAAACTAGTAGAGCCATTTTTTTTTTAAATGCAAGTAGGTCATAAGAGAGTAAGAAGATTTCCAATAATGAATAAACAACCTGCAAATAGCTATATATTATGGTTATCCTACTGGAAATTTTAATATAAATAAATTCACTTATTTGGGAAAGTTTCTTTCAGGTTATATGTTGTATTTGGAAAATATAACAGCCATACCCAGGGGCAAGTGACAAGACTCATCTGCACACCTGGGTCTTCACTGCCAGTGCCTGTGACACTTGACTATTTTACCATTTCCACGTTACCATTCTCAGAATATAAGGCAAATCTTGCCTGAATCACTGTCACTGACCCGAGAGGGTCCTAGCCCAGAGTCTTAAAGAAGGTCTTCCTCCAGAAATTAGACACGGTCCTTGTGTAGTTCTGTCCTCTAGAATCTTTCTCCCAAGTAACATAAGAACAAGAGGAGAAAGGCAGAGATGATCTGGATTTCTTGAGCCATCTGGGTGGATCAAGTTTTTTATTTCTTTCCTCTGCACAAAGTCCCTCACCTGTGACAAGCTTCAGCATTAGGTCCTGGTGACACAGTCCCCTGCGGGGGGAGATAGAGAAGTAAGGAGACAGGTAGTAGTAAGTAGCTTCTTAATCTGACTAAGATCAATTTAATTTGAAAGAGGAAGTAGCTTTACAGCAATCCTTTTTCTCATCATTGCCAGATTACCTCATTGCTTTAAAAGAAAATGAATTCCTCCATCTCAAGTGTTTGGCAAACAATAGTCAGCAGATTTGTGTAAAAAAAAAAGTATACATAGTCAATTAGGGGTCGATTACAAATTTCTATTTGGGGAGTCTCCAAATTGGGAACCTGAGAGTAGAGTAGAAAAAAGATTTTTCCCTTTGAATACTTCATGCTTTTAAAATTTTGAGCCATGTGAATGTATTGCTTTATGTAATTAATTAGTTAACTTATTAAAAATAAAGATTAAATAAATAAATAAAAATAAAGATAAAAATGGAGATCATAATGCCTAAAAAGAGATTAAGATCACAGGGCCATTTGCTTCTAATGTAAAAACTAATACAAATCACTCTGTTAAGAATCAAAAGGCTATTATAATTAAATGACACATAATATCAGATTTTCTTTTGCAAAATAGGCCCTTATGGGCAAAGTTGGTGAATTCTGAATAAAATCTCTAAGTTAGATAACAGTATTGTATCAATATTAATTTCCTGACTTTAATAATAGTACTGTGGTCATATAAAAGTTTTTTTAAGAAACACACTTCAAAACATTAGGGGTAAAGTGGTGTCATATCTGCAACTTTCTCTGAAAGAGTGGGGATGAGATATATAGAGAAAGACAGAGAGAAAATAATAATAATAAAGTAGACTCGATAAAATGTTGATATTTACTGGCAAAGAGGGGGAGCGCCTGGAACTCTCATACACTAATGGCAGAAGTAAAAAAATTATGACTATTTTTGAAACCAGGCAATGCTTTAATAATGTTAAACATAGACTTATCATATGGCCTAGCACTTACAGTCCTAGGTATTTACCCTAGAGAAATTAAAACATAGAGATCCAAAACATGTGTCTAAGAATGTTCATATCAACTTTATTCATAATAGCCCAAAGTGCAAACAATCTCCATGTTCATCAATAGGAGAGTGAATCACATTCATCAATAGGAGATGAATAAACAAATATTTATCAACAGGAGAGTGAATAAGCAAATGTATTCTCACACAAATGTTTGACAAACATTATTTTCACAAACAAATGTATCCACCTGCAAAGTGGGAGACCTGGGTTCCATCTGATCCCTGGGTTGGGAAGATTCCCTCGAGAAGGGGAAGGCTACTCACTCCAGCATTCTGGCCTGAAGAATTCCACGGGCTGTATACACATGAGGTGACAAAGGGTCAGATATGACTGAGTAAGTTTCACTTCACTTCATTCACACACCAGACACTGGGACATGATTCCCATGGGTCCCTTGTGTTTCCACATGTCTTATGAATAGAGGTGCTGACAGTTTTGCTCCAGACAATCTTCTTTAAAAAAAAAACAAACAAAAAAAAACACTTGCACAGAAGATACCCTTGGAAAATATAATTTCTCCATCTGGAGCAGAAGGCAAATTTTTTGGAGTCCAGTATGATGAAGATAATGTCTCCTTCCAGGAACAAAGGTTAGGCAGATTTTCTTGAAGTCTCTTATTAAAGATTGAGGTTTTCTAAGCTTAGGGTTCCTCAGCTATGACTCAAGATTTACTATGTGTGGACATTTAGGTTGTTTTTACCTGTATAAGTTTATTGAGGCATAACTTACATGCAAAAAAATCATATTTGATCTGGTACAAGCATGAATCCGAGGCAGCCTAACTTTTTAGCTTGCAAACAGGATAAAATCTCAGATTCTTCACAGTCCTTGCCAGTGGAATGCTGCCCAGCAACAAAAAGGAAAGAATCACTGAGACACACAGCAGTACAGATGAGTCTTGCAAACATTATGCTGCGTGAAAAAGCTGAGCCCGGATCAAGTATGATACTGTCTAATTTTATTTACTGAAAATTCTCCATCGAGCAGAATAAATCTGTATTAATAGAAATCACAATGGCAGTTGCCTGAGACAGGGAGTTTGGGGCATGTTGACAGAGGTAAAGGATGAAGGATTTTCCCAAGAGTCCAGTGGTTAAGAATTATCCTTGCAGTGCATGGGACACGGGTTCCGGGAACCAAGGTTCTGCGTGCTGCAGCACAGCTAAGGCCACGCGCTGCGGATACTAGGTGAGGAGGAGCCCCACAATGCGACTAAGGCCCGGTGCAGGCAAATAACCAAGTCTTTAAAAGGAGGTGAGGGGGAAGCTTTCTAGCGTGGTGGGAGTGGTGGAACTATTTTGTATCTTTGTTGTGTTTGCATGGATATATACATCTTTCAAAGTGCATCAAACAGTGTGCCCTAAAATGTATAATTTTGTTATATGTGAATTACGCCTCAGTAAAATTACATAGAAATAGTCTAAATACTTATCAACATGTGAACAGATATGCAAAATATGGTATATACATAAAATGGAATATTATTCAGCCTTGAAAAGGAATGAAATTCTGAAACATGCTAGAACATGGGTGTTCCTTGAAATCATTACACTACGTGAGAGAAGTCAGACATGAGAAGACAGTTACTGTGTGATTCCACTTCTTTGAGCTGCCTGGAATAGACAAATTCATAGACAGAAAGTAGAGCAGTGGTTATCCAGGGCTGTGGAGTTGTGGTCTAGTGGGTACAAGGTTTCAGTTTGGAAGGATGAAATAATTCTGGAGATGGAGGTGATGGTGTTGTACAACAGTGTGAACACACTTAATGCCACTTAACTGGACACTCAAAATGTTTAAAATGATAAATGTTATATCTAGTACATTTATATGTATTACAGTAGTGGTGTGAAAAAAAATAATCTCTCTCTCCAGTGGTGTGCTGCAAAATGTATAACAACCAGCTATGAGAGGGAAGCATATTGGTAGTATTCACTTTGATAGAAACACTCCCACAGTGATCCAGTTCAAGCAACAGTGTGATATCACTGAATGTAGAGTTTGGAAAAGATACAAACAACTGACTTTACAAAGTCAATAGGAGTTGGCTCAAAGACACTACTGTCTCTATCCAACCAACCGATTGTTAGTACACAGCAAATCCAGTAAAGAAAACACAACATAAAAGTTATAAAGAAAAAGGGAAAAAAATCACCCCACCACTACTTCTAGGCAGTTGTCTGTATGCCAGCCAGGGAGGTCGATGGTTATTTGTGGGCTGATAACATACAGGAACAACAAAGTGCCAGTTCACTGATCCTGCAGGCTGGAAGGCATCAATTCTGGTTGGTTGGTACCCATTGCCACATCAGTTATTAAATCTTGTGGCTCTTATTCCTGGTGGTGACATCCAGAAAAGGAAAACTGTGGGACCTTCTTGAATCATGTAAGTTTAGCTTTAAAATTTTTATCGATCTTTACTGTCATCATATTCCCTTTGTTTTGGCACAAAATGGCTGCAAAAGTACAGGAGATACAAAATTTTGAAGCCATTTCCAGAAGATTTAGGCTGATTCTCGGTGCCAGTGACTCTCAGATAGGGTGTGCATGTAATTACTTGGAGTAATCTTCATTTTGAAAGAACTACAGGTGATTCTAATGCAGTTGGTTCACAGAACACATTTGGCAACATGGTTCGATGAGGTAGCTCTTTCCCTTCTCCCCTTTCATAATTTCACACCACAACCACATTGCTCTAAGATGCAAATTAGGGTAACTGATGTTATAAAACATGTCCCAATGTGTGTATAACAATGTCTGAAATGATTTTAAGAATATTCAGTATAGAAAAGGTGACATAAAATTGTGCTAATTCATTTTACTGTCATTGGTGAAACAAGTGTTATTCAAGCCTTTTGATGTGGCAGAAATATTTTAAGACAACCCCTTCTATTCTTTGAGCAGGAAATAAAATCTAGCAAACTGTGTAGCCAGTAACCTTAGGGATGGTACTTGAGGCTTGATCTCTAAAAGATGTTGAGTCCAAAAGTTGAACCTAAATCTGCCTGTATTGTTCTGCCTTGAGTGAATCTTTCATGCAGGCTGTGATCAGTGCATTTAAAAGAGCAGAGATCTGAATTTTATTGAGATTTACCTTATGTTTTATTATTGTGGGCTTGCCAGGTGGCACTAGTGGTAAAGAACCCACCTGCCAATGCAGGTGATGTAAGAGGTGCTGATTGGATTTCTGGGTCAGGAAGATCGAGGAGGGTGTGGCAACCCACTCCAGTATTCTTGCCTGGAGAATCCTATAAACAGATGAACCTGGTGGGCTACAGTCCGTAGTTGCAAAGAGTCGGACACAACTGAAGCAACTTAGCATGCATGCATGTTTTATTAATAATGAATTTCTGTTTAGTAAATGTTTCATAGTTATGTGCCAGACTTGCTTTCCTTATAACATGGTGGCAAGGTTAAGGAGGCATCGTTAGTCTTCATCCACTCTAATTAATAAATGCTACATGAATCTACCAAAAAGAACCTTATAACTGTGCTTGAAAAGTTGGCTTAGGGTAGCTCTTTATAGGGTGTTTGGGGGAACACTAAACCCCAAGATGCTCATTTGAAGATAGAAGACCTGCAAAAAAAAAAAAAAAGAGAGAGAGAGAGAGAGAGAGAAGAGAAAGAAGACTTGCATGATTAAATAAACATAGGAAATGCTGCATAGGCGAATATTTTATTTTTTTTAATTTAGTCCACCATTTACCAAAGTTATTGATTAAAGATTTTAAAATTTCATAAGAATAACATTTTGTGGAATATATATTTAGCAAAGAATTCTCCAGTGCTCTGGTGAAAATTTTAGCTGTGAAGGGGAACACAGGGATAGAGAGGCAAATTAATTTGTCATTCTTGACTTCAAACTTACATTAACCACATTTGTTTCCACTATTAAATGTAAAGAATTTGATGGATTTAACAACAGTCATCAAGGATAGTCAAAAGGTAACTTCCTCAGTGGTCTGGTGCAGCCAAAAATCAACTGGAGAATATACCTCAGGTGCCCGCTGCAACTCGAGAAAAACCATGAGGCTTCCCCCTCGCTACGAGATGAACCCCAATTTCCCAGCATTGCGTGAAGACCAATTCCGTGTTCCCCATCAAACAAGAAAGGAGCCTTGACTTCCTTGATGGAACTCCAGAGAGGCCCCAAGAACACTGTCGCAAGTCTAGAGGGACCTGAGGTCACCGCAATCACACAAAAGAGCTTCATGTACCACAAATCAACTCGAGATGAGGCCTGATTCCCCTGCAATGGCTCCAGAGCTAGCAGGCGTTCCCCTGCAAACACAGCAAGTGGCTTGCCTTCCTTTAGGCAACACCAGAGATTCCGCGAGAACACCATCCCAAGTCTAGAGGAACACGAGTTCAGCACAGCAACTAGAGAGAAGCTCCGTGTACAGCAAATCATCTCGAGATGAGAGCTGATTCTCTGGCTTTGACTCAAGAGGAATGCCAACTTTCCACAAGCACCTCAAGAGGAGGCTTCTCTCAGCTCTAGGTATGTGAGAGGGACCCTGAGTTTGCTGCCTCAAGTGGAATGGACACCGAGATGCCGTGACTCGAGATAAGGCCGGATTTCCCTGCAGTGACCTGAATGCAAGCTCGTCTTTCATCTCACGAGATGAAGGGATGTCTGAATCCCCTGTGGA
Source organism: Muntiacus reevesi (assembly GCF_963930625.1). Taxonomy (NCBI): domain Eukaryota; kingdom Metazoa; phylum Chordata; class Mammalia; order Artiodactyla; family Cervidae; genus Muntiacus; species Muntiacus reevesi. The sequence continues at coordinate 59,527 of NW_027077828.1, read as the reverse complement.
GACCCTAGAGAAAGCCCTAGTTCCACGTATCATCTCAACAGGAGGCCTCACACTCCTTTCAAAACTCGAGAGTCACGCGGAGGTCAATGCCTCAAAAGGAGACGATTCCTGACTCCTCTTGAAAATTGATAGGAATCCCAATATCCCTGTGGCAACTGGACAGGAACCCTGGGTCTCTCGCCTCACCTTGAGAGGGGTCCCTATTGCCCTATCAAGCCTCGATGAGAATACCGAGGTGTCCCTAACATCTAGGCAGGAGTCCTGACGTCACTGAACAACATGAGTTTTGAAGGGTCATTCCCGCCGTAACTCGAGAAGATACCCCAGGTCCCCACCACAACTCAAGAAAACCCAGGAGAATTCACCCTCGCCGTGAGATGAGGCCCAATTCCACTGCATCGCATGTAAAGCAATTCCGTGTTCCCCATAAAACAGGATATGAGCCTTGACTTCCGTGATGGAACTCCAGAGAGTCCCCAAGAACACTGTCGCAAGTGTAGAGGGACACTGCAGTCCCCGCAGCAACACGAAAGTGCTCCGAGTACCCAGATCAACTCGAGATGAGACCCGATTCCCCTGCACTGGCTCCAGAGCAATCCCGCTTTCCTCATCAAACTAGACAAGTGGCTTGACTTCCCTTAGGCAACTCCAGAGATTCCCCGAGAGCACCATCCCAAGTCTAGAGGAACACCAAGTTCAGCACAGCAACTCGAGAAAAGCTCTGTGTACCCCAAAACATTCGAGATGAGAGCTGATTCCCTGGCTTCGACTCAAGAGGAATGCCAACTTTCCACAAGCAGCTCAAGTGGAGGCTTTTCTCAGCTCTAGGTATGTGAGAGGGACCCTGAGTTTGCTGCCTCAAGTGGAATGGACACCGAGATGCCCTGACTCGAAATAAGGCTGGATTTCCCTGCAGTGACTTGAATGCAGGCTCGTCTTTCATCTCACAAGATGAAGAGATGTCTGAATCCCCTGTGGAGACCCTAAAGAAAGCCCTAGTTCCCCACCTCATCTCGACAGGAGGCCTTACATCCCTTTGACAACTCGAGAGGAACACGGAGTTCAATGCTTCAAAAGGAGACGATGCCTAACACCTCTTGAAAATTGATAGGAATAGCAATATCCCTGTGGCAACTGCAAAGGGAAGCTGGGTCAACACCTCACCTCGAGAGGCATCCCTATTGCCCTGCCAAGCCTCGAGGAGAATCCCGAGGTGTCCTTCAAAACTAGACAGGAGTCCTGTCGCCACTCAACCAACACGGGTTTTGAAGGGCCATCCTCGCCGTAACCCAAGAACATACCCTAGGTCCCAGCCGCAACTCAACATAAACCATGAGACTTCCCCCTGGCCGCGAGGTGAGGCCCGATTCCCCTGCACTGAGTGCAGAGCAAATCCGTGTTCCCCATCAAACATGAAAGGAGGCTTCACTTCCTAGATGAAACGCCACATAGTCCCCAAGAACACTGCCAGAGGTCGAGAGGGACCCTGAGGTCACCGCAACAAAACAAAAGAATTTGTGTAAATGAAATCAACTCGAGATGAGGCACGATTGCCCTGCATTGGCTCCAGAGCCATCTCGCATTCCCCATCAAACATGACAAGTGGCTTGACTTCCTTTAGGCAACTCCAGAGATTGACCAAGAGTACTGTCCAATATCTAAAGGAACACAAAGTTCAGCACTGCAACTCGAGAAAAGCTCCCTGTACCCCCAAATCATCTCGAGTTGAGAGCTGCTTCCCTGGATTCAACTCAAGAGGAATGCCAACTGTCCAGAAGTACCTCAAGAGAGGACTTCTCTCAGTTATATGTATGTGAGATGGGCCCTGAGTTTGTGGCCTCAAGTGAAATGGACACCGAGATGTCCTGACTCGAAATAAGGCTGGATTTCCCTGCAGTGACTTGAATGCAGGCTCGTCTTTCATCTCACGAGATGAAGGGATGTCTGAATCCCCTGTGGTGACCCTAGAGAAAGCCCTAGTTCCTGGCCTCATCCCAACATGAGACCTCACATCCCTGTGAAAACTCGAGAGGCACACGGAGTTAAATGCTTCAAAAGGAGACGATGGCTGACTCTTCTTGAAAAATGATAGGAATCCCAAAATTCCTGTGGCCACTGCAAATGGAACCTGGGTTTCCCCTCTCACCTTGAGAGGCGTCCCTATTGCCCTCCCAAGCCCCGAGGAGAATCCCGAGGTGTCCCTCGCAACTAGACAGGAGTCCTGACATCACTGATCCAACCCGAGTTTTGAAGGGCCATCCTCGTCATAACACGAGAACATAATCCAGGTTCCCACCGCAACTCGAGAAAAACAATGACACTTTCCCCTCGCCACGAGATGAGGCCCGATTCCCCTGCACTGCATGCAGAGCAAGTCCGTGTTCCCCATCAAACAGGAAAGGAGCCTTGACTTCCTTGATGGCACTCCAGAGAGTCCCCAGGAACACTTTCACAAGTCTAGAGGGACCCTGAGGTCCCCGAAACAACATGAAAGCGCTCCATGTACTCCAAATCAACTCGAGATGAGGCCTGATTCCCCTGCACTGCATGCAGAGCAAGTCCATGTTCCCCATCAAACACGAAAAGAGCCTTGACTTCCTAGATGAAACTCCACATAGTCCCCAAGAACACTGTCACAGTTCTGCAGGGACCCTGAAGTGACAGCAGCAGCACGAAAGAACTCGTTTAACTCAAATCAACCCTAGATGAGACCCGATTCCCCTGCATTGACTCCAGAGACATCCCTCATTCCCCATTAAACAGGGCAAATAGCCTGACTTCCTTTAGGCAACCCCAGAGATTCACCGAGAGCACCGTCCCATATCTAGAGGAACACCAAGTTCAGCACAGCAACTCGACAAAAGCTCCGTGTACCACAAAACATTTCGAGATGAGAGTTATGACACAGGAGGAATGGAAACTTTCCACAAGCACCTCAAGAGGACGCTACTCTGAGCTATAGGTATGTGAGAGGGATCCTGAGTTTGCTGCCTCGTGTGGAATGGACACCGAAATGCCCTTACTCGAAATAAGGCCGGATTTCCCTGCAGTGACTTGAATGCAGTCTCGTCTATCATCTCACAAGAAGAAGGGATGTCTAAGTCCCCTGTGGATACCCTAGAGAAAGCCCAAGTTCCCTGCCTCATCTCGACAGGAGGCCTCACATCCCTTTGAAACTTTGAGAGGCATGTGGAGTTCAATGCCTCAAAAGTAGATGATGCCTGCCTCCTCTTGAAAATTGATAGGAATCTCAATATCTCTGTGGCAACTGGAAAGGGACCCTGGGTCTCCACTTTACCTCGAGAGACTTCCCTATTGCCCTCCCAAGCCCCGAGGAGAATCCCGAGGTGTCCCTCGCAACTAGACAGGTGTCCTGACGTCGCTGACCCAACACAAGTTTTGAAGGTCCATCCCCACCGCAACTCAAGAACATACCCCAGGTTCCCACCGCAACTCGAGAAAAACCATGAGACATCCCCCTCGCCGTGAGATGAGGTCTGATTCCCCTGCATTGCATGCAGAGCATGTGTGTGTTCCCCATCATACTTGAAAAGAGTTTTGACTTCCTTGATGGAACTCCAGAGAGTCCCCAAGAACACTGTTACAAAGCTAGAGGGACCCTGCGGACTCCGCAGCAACATGAAAGAGCTCGTGTACCCCAAATCAACTCGAGATGAGGCCCAATTCACCTGAATTGCGTCCAGAGCCATCACACGTTCCCCATCAAATACAACATGTGGCTTGACCTCCTTTACGCAACTCCAGAGATTCCACGAGAACATCATTCCAAGTCCAGAGGAACACCAAGTTCTGCAGAGCAACTCGAGAAAAGCTCCATGTACCCCAAATCATCTCGAGATGAGAGCTGATTCGCTGAACTCGACTCAAAGGGAATTCCAACTTTCCACAAGCACCTCAAGAGGAGGCTTCTCTCAGCTATAAGTATCATAGTGGGACCCTGAGCTTGCTGCCTCAAGTGGAATGTACAATGAGATTCCCAGACTCGAAAAAAGGCCGGATTTCCCTGCAGTGACGTGAATGCAGGCTCGTCTTTCATCTCACAAGATGAAGGGATATCTGAATCCCCCATGGAGACCCTAAAGAAAGCCCTTGTTCCCCGACTCATCTCGACAGGAGGCCACACATCCCTTTGACAACTCGAGAGGAGTGCAGAGTTCAAGGCGTCAAAAGGAGACGACGCCTGACTCACCTTGAAAATTGATAGGGATCCCAATATCCCTCTGGCAACTGCGAAGGAAGTCTGGGTCTCCTGTCTCACCTCGAGAGGCGTCCCTATTGCCCTGCCAAGCCTCAAGGAGAATCCCGAGGTATCCCTGGCAATTAGACATGAGTCCTGAACTCGCTGAACCAACATGAGTTTTGAAGGGCCATCCCCGCCGTAATACGAGAACATACCCCAGATTCCCGCTGAAACTCAAGAAAAACCATGAGACTTCCCCATCGCTGCGAGATGAAGCCCGATTGCAATGCTGCGTGCAGAGCAAGTCTGTGTTCCTCATTAAACACAAAAGGAGCCTTGACTTCCTTGATGGACCTCCAGAAAGTCCCCAAGAACACTATCACAAGTCTAGCGGGACCCTGAGGTCCCCGCAGCAACACAAAAGAGCATCGTGTACCCCAAATCGACTCGAGATGAGGTGTGATTCCCCTGCATTACATGCAGACCACATCTGAGTTCCCCATCAAACACTAAAGGAGCCTTGACTTCCTAGATGAAATTCCACATAGTCCCCAAGAAGACTGGGGACTTCAGCACCTCACAAGTCTAGAGGTGCTGAGGCCACCACAGCAACACATAAGAGCTTCGTGTACTACAAATCAACTTGACATGAGGCCGGATTCCCCTCCATTGGCTCCAGAGCCATCGTGCATTCCCCATCAAACAGATCAAGTAGCTTGACTTCTTTTAGCAACCCCAGAGATTAACCGAGAGCACCGTCCCATATCTAGAGGAACACCAAGTTCAGCACAGCAACTCGACAAAAGCTCCGTGTACCACAAATCATCTCAAGATGAGAGCTGATTCCCTGGATTGGACTCAAGAGGAATGCCAACGTTCCACAAGCAACTCAAGAGGAGGCTTCTCTCAGCTATATGTATGTGAAAGGGAACCTGATTTTGCTGCTTCAAGTGGAATGGACATCGAGATACCCTGATTCAAAATAAGGCCGGATTTCCCTGCATTGACTTGAATGCAGGCTCATCTTTCATCTCACATAAAGAAGGGATGTCTGAATCCCTTGTGGAGACCCTAGAGAAAGCACTAGTTCCCTGCCTTATCTCGACATGAGGCCTGACTTCCCTTTGAAAACTCGAGAGGCATTCGAAGTTCAATGCTTCAAAAGGAGACGAAGCCTGACTCCTTTTCAAAATTGATAGGAATCACGATATCCCTGTGGCAACTGGACAGGAACCCTGGGTCTCTCGCCTCACTTCGAGAGGCATCCCTATTGCCCATGCAAGCCTCGAGGAGAATTCCGAGGTGTCCCTCGCAACTAGAGAGGAATCTTGACGTTGCTGATCCAACACAAGTTTTGAAGGTCCATCCTCGTCATAACTAGAAAACATAACCCAGGTTCTTGCCGCAACTCGAGAAAAACCATGAGGCTTTCACCTGGCCGTGAGATGAGGCCTGAATCCCCTGCACTGCAGGCAGAGCAATTCCCTGTTCCCCATGAACACGAAAGGAGCCTTGACTTCCTTGATGGAACTCCAAAGAGTCCCCAGGAACACTGTCACTGGTATAGAGGGACACTGAGTTCCCCACAGCAACACGAAAGCGCTCCGTGTACTTCAAATCAACACGAGGTGAGGCCTGATTCCCCTGCATGGTCTCCAGAGCCATCCAGCATTCCCCATCAAACACGACAAGTGGCTTGTCTTCCTTTAGGCAACTCCAGAGTTTACCCGAGAACACCGTCCTAAGTATAGAGGAACACCACGTTCAGCACAGCAACTAGAAAACATCTCTGTGTACCTCAAATCATCTCGAGATGAGCGCTGATTCCCTGGCTTTGACTCAAGAGGAATGCCAGCTTTAAACAACACCTAAAGAGGAGGCTTCTCTCAGCTATAGGTATGTGAGAGGGACCCTGAGTTTGCTGCCTCAAGTGGCATGGACACTGAGAAGCCCTGACTCAAAATAAGGCCAGGTGTCCCTGCAGTGGCTTGAATGCAGGCTCATCTCTCATCTCACAAGATGAAGGGATGTCTGAATCCCCTGTGGAGACCCTAGAGAATACCCTAGTTCCCAGCCTCACCTTAAAAGGAGGCCTCACATCCCTTTGACAACTCGAGAGGAACACAGAGCAACATGTAAAGGCTCTGTGTACTCCAAAACAACTCGAGATGAGGCCCGATTCCCCTGCACTGCGTTCAGAGCAAGTCTGTGTTCCCCATCAAACACGAAAGGAGCTTTGACTTCCCTGATGGAAATCCAGAGAGTCCCCAGGAACACTGTCACAAGTTTCGAGGGTCCCTGAGGTCCCCACAGCAACATGAAAATGCACTGTGTACTTGAAATCAACTCGAGATGAGGCCCGCTTCCCATGCACTGCATGCAAAGCAAGTCTGTGTTCCCCATAAAACACGAAAGGAGCCTTGACTTCCTTGATGGAAATCCAGAGAGTCCCCAGGAACACTTTGAAAAGTCTAGAGGGACCCTGAGAACCCCACAGCAACATGAAAGTGCACTGTGTGCTTCAAATCAACTCGAGATGAGGCCCGATTCCCCTGCATTAGCTCCAGAGCCATCACTCATTCCCCATCAAACACAACAAGTGGCTTGACTTCCTTTAGGCAACTCCAGAGATTACCTGAGAATACCATCTCAAGACAAGAGGAATACCAAGTTCAGCACAGCAACTCGAGAAAAGTTCCGTGTACCCCAAATCATCTCGAGATGAGAGCTGATTCCCTGGCTTCGACTCAAGAGGAATGCCAACTTTCCACAAGCCCCTCAAGAGGAGGCTTCTTTCAGCTCTAGGTATGTGAGAGGGACCCTGAGTTTGCTGCATCAAGTGGAATGGTTACCCAGATGCCATGACTCGAAATAAGGTTGGATTTCCCTGCAGTGACTTTAATGCAGGCTCGTCTTTCATCACACATGATGAAGTGATGTCTGAATCCCCTGTGGAGACCCTAGAGAAAACCCTAGTTCCCCGGCTCATCTCGACAGGAGGACTCACAGTCTTTAGAAACCTCCAGAGGCACATGGATTTAAATGCTTCAAAAGGAGAGCATGGCTGCCTCCTCTTGAAAATTGATAGGAATCCCCAAATTACTGTGGCAACTGGAATGGACCCTGGGTCTCCCCCCTCACCTCGAGAGGCATCCTTATTGCCCTACCAAGCCTCGAATAGAATCCCGAGTTGTCCCTTGCAGCTAGACAGGAGTCCTAATGTCACTGAATCAACACGAGTTTGAAGGGCCATCCCAACCATAATTTGAGAACATAACTCAGGTTCCCGCCACAGCTCAAGAAAACCGTGAGAATTCCCCCTTGCCATGAGATGAGGCCCGATTCCCCTGCATTGCATGCAGAGCAAGTCCATGTTCCCCATCAAAAACGAAAGGAGCCTTGACTTCCTAGATGAAACTCCACATAGTCCCCAAGAACTGTGTCAGAAGTCTAGAGGGACCCTGAGGTCAGTGCAACAATAGGAAAGAGCACCGTGTAGCACAAATCAACTCGAGATGAGGCCCGATTCCCCTGCACTGGCTCCAGAGCAATCCTGCATTCCTCATCAAAGAGCACAAGTGGCTTGACTTCTTTTGGGCAACTCCAAGATTCCCCGAGAACACCATCCCAAGTCTAGAGCAACACCAAGTTCAGCACAGCAACTCGAGAAAAGCTCCGTGTAGCCCAAATCATTTCGAGATGAGAGCAGATTCCCTGGCTTTGAAACAAGAGCAATGCCAACTTTCCACAAGCAGCTCAAGTGGAGGCTTTTCTCAGCTCTTGGTATGTGAGAGGCACCCTGAGTCTGCTGCTTCAAGTGGAATGGACACCGAGATGCCCTGACTTGAAATAAGGCCGGAATTCCCTGCAGTGACTTGAATGCCGGCTCATCCTTCATCTCAAAAGATGAAGGGATATCTGAATCCCCTATGAAGACCCTAGAGAAAGCCCTAGTTCCCCGCCTCATCTCGACAGGAGGCCTCACATCCCTTTGACAACACGAGTAGAACACGGAGTTCAGTGCTTCAAAAGTAGACAATGATTGAGTCCTCTTGAAAATTGACAGAAGTCCCAGTATCCGTGTGGCAACTTGAAAGGACACTGGGTCTCCTGCCTCACCTCGAGAGGCATCCCTATTGCCCTGCCAAGACTCGAGGACAATCCCGAGTTGTCCATCGCAACTAGACAGGAGTCCTGACGTAGCTGAAAAAACACGAGTTTTGACGGGCCATCCCCATCGTCACTTGAGAATATAACCCAGGTTCCCTCCACAACTCGAGAAAATCCATGAGACTTCCCGCTCGATGAGAGATGAGATCAGATTCCCCTGCACTGAGTGAAGAGCAATTCCGTGTTCCCCATCAAACATGAAAGGAGCCTTGACTTCCTTGATGGAACTCCAGAGAGTCCCCAAGAACACTGATAAATGTCTAGAGGAACCCTGAGGTCACCGCAGCAACATGAAATAGTTCGGTGTACCCCAAATCAACTCGAGATGGGTCCAGATTCCCCTTCATTGGCTCCAGAGCCATCCGGCGTTCCCCATCAAACATGACAAGTGACTTGACTTCCTTTAAGCAACTCCAGAGATTCCCCGAGAACAACGTCCTGAGTATAGAGGAACACCACGTTCAGCACAGCAACTAGAAAACAGCTCCGTGTACCTCAAATCATCTCGAGATGAGACTTGATTCCCTGGCTTTGACTCAAGAGGAATGCCAGCTTTAAACAACACCTAAAGAGGAGGCTTCTCTCAGCTATAGGTACGTGAGTGGGACCCTGAGTTTGCTGCCTCAAGTGGAATGGACACCGAGATGCCCTGACTTGAAATAAGGCCGGATGTCCCTGCAGTGATTTGAATGCAGGATTGTCTTTCATCTCACAGATGAAGGGATGTTTGAATCCCCTGTGGAGACCCTAGAGAATACGCTAGTTCCCAGCCTCATCTCGACAGGAGGCCTCACATCCCTTTGACAACATGAGAGGCAAGCGGAGTTCAATGCTTCAAAAGGAGACGAAGCCTGACTCCTCTTGAAAACTGACAGGAGTCACAGTATGGCTCTGGCAACTGCAAAGGGAAACCTGGTGTCCCGCCTCACTTCGAGAGGCATCCCAATTGTCCTGCCAAGCCTCGAGAAGAATCCCAAGGTGTCCCTCGGAACTAGACAGGAGTCCTGACGTCGCTGAACAAACACGAGTTTTGAAGGGCCAACTCTGCCGTAACTCGAGAATATAACCCAGGTTCCACACCACAGCTCCAGAAAAACAATGAGACTTTCCCCTCACCATGAGATGAGGCCCGATTCCCCTGCATTGCATGCAGAGCAAGTCCGTGTTCCCCATCAAACACGAAAGGAGCCTTGACTTCCTAGATGAAACTCTCCATAGTCCCCAAGAACTCTGTCAGAAGTCTAGAGGGACCCTGAGATCAATGCAGCAACATGACAGAGCCCCGTGTACCACAAATCAACTCGAGATGAAGCCTGATTTCCCTGCATTGGCTCCAGAACAATCCTGCATTCCTCATCAAAGAGCACAAGTCGCTTGACTTCTTTTAGGCAACTCCAGAGACTCTATGAGAATACCGCCACCAGTCTAGAGGAACACCAAGTTCAGCACAGCAACTCGAGAAAAGCTCCGTGTACCCCAAAACATTTCGAGATGAGAGCTGATTCCCTGGCTTCGACTCAAGAGGAATGCCAACTTTCCACAAGCAGCTCAAGCGGATGCTTTTCTCAACTATAGGTATGTGAGAGGGACCCTGAATTTGCTGCCACAAGTGGAATGGACACCGAGATTCCCTGACTCGACATAAGGCTGGATTTCCCTGCAGTGACTTGAATGCAGGCTTGTCTTTCATCTCAAAAGATGAAGTGATGTCTGAATCCCCTGTGGAGACCCTAGACAAAGCCCTATTTCCCCACCTCATCTCGACAGGTGACCTTACATCCCTTTGACAACACGAGTCGAATGTGGAATTCAATGCTTCATAAGGAGACGATGACTGAGTCCTCTTGAAAATTGACAGGAATCCCAGTATGTCTGTTGCAACTTGAAAGGACACTGGGTCTCCCCCGTCACCTCGAGAGGCGTCACTATTGTCCTGCCAAGCCTTGAGGAGAATCTCAAGGTGTCCCTCGCAACTAGACAGGAGTTCACACATCGCTGAACAAACATGAGTTTTGAAGGGCCATCCCCGCCGTAACTCTAGAACATAACCAGGTTCCCTCCACAACTCCAGAAAAACAATGAGACTTTCTCCTCACCGCGAGATGAGGCCCAGTTCCCATGCAATGTATGCAGGTTAAGTCCGTGTTCCCAATCAAAAGGAAAGGAGACTTGACTTCTTTGAAGGACCTCCAGAGAGACCCCAAGAACACTGTCAGAAGTCTACAGGGACCCTGAGGTCCCCGCAGCAACATGAAAGGGCTCCGTGTACTCCAAATCAACTCAAGATGAGGCCCGATTCCCCTGGACTGCATTCAGAGCAAGTCCGTGTTCCCCATCAAACACGAAAGGAGCCTTGACTTCCTTGATGGAACTCCAGAGAGTCCCCAGGAACACTGTCACAAGTCTAGAGAGACCCTGAGGTCCCCTGCAGCAACATGAAAGTGCACCGTGTACTTCAAATCAACTCGAGATGAGACCCGATTCCCCTGCATTGTCTCCAGAGACATCACTCGTTCCCCATCAGACACACAAAGTGGCTTGATTTCCGTTAGGCTACTCCAGAGATTACCCGAGACTACCATCTCAAGACTAGAGGAACACCAAGTTCAGCACAGAAACTCGAGAAAAGCTCTGTGTACCCCAAATCATCTTGAGATGAGAGCTGATTCCCTGGCTTTGACTCAAGAGGGATGTCAACTTTACACAAGCACCTGACGAGGAGGCTTCTGTCAGGTATATGTATGTGAGAGGGACCCTGAGTTTGCTGCCTCAAGTGGAATGAACACCGAGATGCCCTGACTCATAATAAGGCCGGAATTCCCTGGAGTGACTTGAATGCAGGCTCGTCTTTCATCAAACAAGATGAAGGGATGTCTGAATCCCCTGTGGAGACCCTAGAGACAGCCCTAGTTCCCCGGCTCATCTCAACAGGAGGCCTCACATCCTTTTGAAACTCGAGAGGCACGTGGATTTAAATGCTTCAAAAGGGGAGTATTGCTCCCTCCTCTTGAAAATTGATAGGAATCCCAAAATTCCTGTGGCAACTGGAAAGGACCTTGGGTTGCCCCTCTCACATTGAGAGGCGTCCCTATTGCCCTGCCAAGCTTCGAGGAGAATCTCGATGTGTCCCTCACAACTAGACAGGAGTCCTGATATCACTGAACCAACACAAGTTTTGAAGGGCCATCCCAGCTGTAACTCGAGAATATAACCCAGTTTCCCGCCACAACTCGAGAAAACCATGAGAATTCCCCCTCGCCGTGAGACGAGGCCTGATTCCCCTGCATTGCATGCAAAGCAAGTCGGTGTTCCCCATCAAACACGAAAGGAGCCTTGACTTCCTAGATGAAACTCCACATAGTCCCCAATAACTCTGTCACATGTCTAGTGGGACCCCGAGGTCAACGCAGCAACACGAAATATCCCCGTTTACCTCAAATCAACTTGAGGTGAGGCCTGATTTCCCTGCATTGGCTCTAGAGCAATCCAGCATTCCTCATCAAGCAGGACAAGTGGCTTGACTTCTTTTAGGCAACTCCAGAGATTCCCAGAGAACACCGTCCCAAGTATAGAAGAACACCAAGTTCAGCACAGCAACTCGAGAAAAGCTCCGTGTACCCCAAATCATTTCGAGATGAGAGCTGATTTCCTGGCTTCGAATCAAGAGGAATGCCCACTTTCCACAGCAGCTCAAGCGGAGGCTTTTCTCAGCTCTAGGTATGTGAGAGGGACCCTCAGTTTGCTGCCTCAAGTGAAATGGACACCGAGATGCCCTGACTCGAAATAAGGCCGGAATTCCCTGCAGTGACTTGAGTGCAGGCTCGTCTTTCATCTCATCAGATGAAGGGATTCCTGAATCCCCTTGAAGACCCTATAGAAAGCCCTATTTCCCCACCTCATCTTGACATGTGCCCTCACATCCCTTTGACAACACGAATGGAAAGTGGAATTCAATGCTTCAAAAGTAGACGATGACTGAGTCCTCTTGAAAATTGACAGGAATCCCAGTATCCCTGTGGCAACTTGAAAGGACACTGGGTCTCCCGCCTCACCTCGAGAGGTGTCCTCCTTATTGACTTGCCAAGTCTCGAAGTGAATCTCGAGTTGTCCCTCGCAACGAGACTGGAGGCCTGATGTCGCTGAACAAACACGCATTATGAGGGGCCATCCCCTTCGTCACTCGAGAATATAACCCAGGTTCCTTCTGCAATGCGAGAAAGTCCATGAGACTTTCCACTCGAAGAGAGATGAGATCAAATTCCCCTGCATTGCGTGCAGAGCAATTCCATGTGCACCATCAAACATGAAAGGAACCTTGACTTCCTTGATGGAACTCCAGAGAGTCCCCAAGAACACTGATACAAGTCTAGAGTGACCCTGAGGTCACCGCAGCAACACGAAAGTGCTCAGTGTACTGCAAATCAACGTGAGATGAGGCCAGATTACACTACATTGGCTCCAGAGCCATCCGGCGTTCCCCATCAAACACGACAAGTGGCTTGACTTCCTTTAGGCAACTCCAGAGATTCCCTGAAAACACTGTCCTAAGTATAGAGGAACACCACGTTCAGCACCGCAATTAGAAAACAGCTCCGTGTACCTCAAATCATCTCAAGATGAGAGTTGATTCCCTGGCTTCGAATCAAGAGGAATGCCAACTTTCCAGAACCCCCTCACGGGGAAGCTTCTCTCAGCTATAGGTACGTGAGAGGGACCCTGAGTTTGCTGCCTCAAGTGGAATGGACACCGAGATGCCGTGACTCGACATAAGGCCGGATTTCCCTGCAGTGACATGAATGCAGGCTTGTCTTTCATCTCAAAAGATGAAGGGATGTCTGAATCCCCTGTGGAGACCCTAGAGAAAGCCCTAGTTCCCCACCTCATTTCCACAGGAGGTCTCACATCCCTTTGACAACTCGAGAGGAACACGGAGTTCAATGCTTCAAAAGTAGACGATGACTGACTCCTCTTGAAAATTGACAGGAATCCCAGTATTCCTGTAACAACTTGAAAGTGACAGTGGGTTTCCCTACTCATCTCGAGAGGCCTCCCTATTGTCCAACCAAGTTTCGAGGAGATTCCCGAGGTGACCCTCACAACTAGACAGGCGTCCTGACATCATTGAACAAACAGGAGTTTTAAGAGTCCATCCCTGTCGTCACTCGAGAATATACCCCAGGTTCCCTCCGCAACTCGAGAAAAACCATGAGACTTCCCACTCGATGAGAGATGAGATCAGATTCCCCTGCATTGAGTGCAGAGCAAGTCCGTGTTCCCCATCAAACATGAAAGGAGCCTTGACGTCCTTGATGGAACTCTAGAGAGTCCCCAAGAACACTGATACAAGTCTAGAGGGACCCTGAGGTCCCCGCAGCAACATGAAAGCACTCCGTGTACTCCAAATCAACTCAAGATGAGGCCAGATTCCCCTTCATTGGCTCCAGAGCCATCTGGCGTTCCCCATCAAACACAACATGTGGCTTGACTTCCTTTAGGCAACTCCAGAGATTCCCCGAAAACACTGTCCTAAGTATAGAGGAACACCCTGTTCAGCACAGCAACTAGAAAACAGCTCCGTGTACCTCAAATCATCTCGAGATGAGACCTGATTTCCTGGCTTTGACTCAAGAGGAATGCCAGGTTTAAACAACACCTAAAGAGGAGGCTTCTCTCAGCTATAGATATGTGAGAGGGACCCTGAGTTTGCTGCCTCACGTGGAATGGACACCAAGATGCCCTGGTTTGAAATAAGGCCGGATTTCCCTGCAGTGACTTGAATGCAGGTTCGTCTTTCATCTCATAAGAGGAAGGGACGTCTGAATCCCCTGTGGAGACCCTAGAGAATGCCCTAGTTCCCCGCCTCATTTTGACAGGAGGCCTCACATCCCTTTGACAACACGAGAGGCACGTGGAGTTCAATGCTTCAAAAGGAGATGAAACCTGTCTCCTCTTGAAAACTGACAGGAGTCACAGTATTGCTCTGGCAACTGCAAAGGCAAACTTGGTCTCCCCCCTCACCTTGAGAGGCGTCCGTATTGCATTGCAACATCTCGAGGAGAATCCTGATGTGTCTCTCCCAACAAGACAAGAGTCCTGACGTCACTGAACCTCACCCCAGACCCTGCACCTGGGGTCACTCCTCCAGTTTCCAAGGTGACTCCACCTGAAATATCCTGTGTCTGTAATCACATGTGCACATCTCCAGGATGACGCCACTTCCCAGACCCAGTACCTGTGGTCACGCTTCCACAATCTCCAGGGTGATCACAACACACTGGACCATGCACCTGGGGTCACATGTCCACAGTCTGCAGGGTGACATTCTCCCAAACCCTATATCTAGGATCACATATCTACAGTCCCCTGGGTGATCCCTCCCAGACACTGTATCTGGAGTCACACATCCACAGTCTCCACGGTGACCCCTTCCCAAGCCTTGCAACTGGGCTCACAATTCCACAGTCTCCAGGGTGAATTCCTTCTGACCATTCCCCTGGGGTCACATATCCACATTCTTCAGGGTGACCAACCCAGTCCCTGTCCATGGGGTCACATATCAACAGTCTCCAGGGTGACACTCCTCCCCTGAATGCACATTTCAAGGGGAGCACAAAAAGCACACCCAAAATATGCACATTTGACAAAAGGGTTATTTTGGACTGATTAATTAAAAAAAACAAAACAAAAGAAAAAAAACAAACAGCCGCCCCAGGAGGATCTTTGAAAACCAAGTCGAAATTCCATTTTATGAAGTAGATTTACATTTGTTAAGGATATCTCCATCTTTAAGGACGTGTCCCTGTCTGGACCAGGAAATAGAGGATGGCTAAATATCAAGAATGGACTAAGTATCAAGACTGACTTGATATCACTAAATGACTTGACTAAATATCAAGAAGGTCTATGGAATGGACCTGGAAGTTAATCTGCATACCACCATGTCTTTGTTTACTGTGCTTCACCTAATAATCTCCCTTAAATAGCTTCTTCCATTCCTTAACCTCCTTCTTTCATTCTTAGCTGATGATAGCATTTAAGGTAAAGTCTTGGACCATTTCAGAAAGTGACAGTTTTCCCAGGTATCTTTTAACTATATAGGAGGTATGCATGTCATATATTAAACTTCTGATTGTTTTTCTCCAATCCATCTTCCTTTCATTATGAACATCTCAGTGAAGAACATTGAGGCTAGGGGGAAAATTATCTTTCCTCTCATCTAATGCAATAAAATAGCATTCAGAGATATAGAGGAATGAACCACAGACCAATTTAAAATAAAAATAAAGGAAAGCATGAATCTAACACTTACATTACTGAGTGAGGGAATCCAGCCTCAAGTGCTACACACTGTATGATCGTATAAGACGTTCTAGCAAAGGTAAAACAGACATGATAAAGAGTTTATGGAATATATGGTTGAAATATTTCACATGGTACTTTAGTGAGGAATACCTGCCACTATGCATTTGTCTAAGCACATAGATTTCTGTTTTCAGAACACAAGTAATTTATTACCTATTCACATTTATTTATTTATGGTATGGAGTGCTAAAGACTGGAATGCAGAATTTAACAAAGAATATAACAGATTGAGAAATAAATGAAAAGCTTCAGACTTCCCTAGGGGCCCAGTGGTTAAGACTCCACGTTGCCAGTGCAGGAAATATGGGTTCAATTCCTGGTCAGGGACCTAAAACCCCACATGACGCGGCACAGCCAAAAGATTTAAAAGGAAGAAGAAAAATTTTAAAAGGCCACTCTCACTCTTAGGACAAAATTATCTGACCTAAGTTCACTGTGTAAATGAATGGAATCTGCAGGCCAAAGGCAAATGTACCATACATAAACAATGGGCTCTGTAAGTTCTTTCCACGGGGGTTTGTAGCTAACAGGACTGAAACTACCATATCAGTTATTGAAGGAGCAAGCCCTGAATTTGGTAAGTGATGAGTAGTGGAAGCCAGGTTTCTTACCATTGGAGTGGGAAGTTACAGGCAGACAAAAGGAGAAGGGTATAATACCTGTGTCATAAGAGATCAGGTTGGAGACATCATTATAAACTATCTTTAGCCTAATGCAGAAACATATAACTCCATGTGAAAATCTTCATAACCGTCTGTATGCATAGTCTGGATACATGCATGTGTATTTCCATGCATTGTCTGCTGAGATTATTAAGTTCCCACATACAAGTTTTTATTAATATGCTCTAACAAAAAGGGACAAGGACTCTTTAAATATGTGTCTGATACTAGGACTGAGACAATAAATATGTAAAGCAGCATAATCTTAAAATGTGAGAAAGAAGGACCAAAAAGCCCCATAAAAGCTGAATTATGTAAAATAAAAGCAGGAGAGTATGGAAAAAGCTCTCAATAGCCAAAGCTAGAATGAACTAAGCAGTCTAATTGGCTGGATTATAGCCAAAAGAAAGTGAAAGTGAAGTTGCTCAGTCGTGTCTGACTCTTTGCAACCCCATGGACTGTAAGCTATGAGGCGCCTCCATTCATGAAATTTTCCAGGCAAGAGTACTGGAGTGGGTTGCCATTTCCTTCTCCAGGGGATCTTCCCCACCCAGGGATTGAACCCAGGTATCCTGCATTGCAAGCATATGCTTTTACAGGCTGAGCCACCAGGGAAGCTCCCAAAAGTTTAAAATAATTTTCAGGTGTCCAAACTGGTAAAAAGTAAAAATTAGGTTTTATGAGTAATGTTGAATAAAAATCTCACACAGAAAGATTCTAAATAATTGATACAGACTCAGCTGTCCATCAAGTATATGAAGCTAACTCTCCTCTCCTCAAATGTGGGTCCTGCATTATGACTTCCTCCTTAATAAGGCACTCAGGATGGACGTGAGGAAAATCAACAATAAAGACAAATAACAAATGTTGGCGAAAATGTACGAAATTGAAACTCAAAACTTTACTTGTGGAGAGGTAAAATGGTGCAATCAATGTGTCCAAAACAAGCATTTTCTCAAAAACATAAAAATGTAATTATATCACTCAGTAGTGGCCACAGGACTGGAAAAGGTCAGTTTTCATTCCAATCCCAAAGAAAGGCAAAGCCAAAGAATGTTCCAACTGCCACACAGTTGCACTCATCTCACATGTTAACAAAGTAATGATCAAATTTCTCCAAGCCAGGCTTCAACAGTAAGTGAACCATGAATTTCTAGATGTTCAAGCTGGATTTAGAAAAGACAGAGGGACCAGAGATCAAATTGCCAACACCCGTTGCATCACTGAAAGAGCAAGAGAGAAAAACATCCAGAAAAATATTTACTTCTGCTTTGTTAACAATGCCAAAGCCTTTGACTCTGCAGATCACCACAAACTGTGGAAAATTCTGAAAGGTATGGGAATACCAGACTGCCTTACCTGCCTCCTGAGAAATCTGTATGCAGGTGAAGAAGCAACAATTAGAACTAGACATGGAACAATGGACTGGTTCCAAATCAGGAAAGGAGTACAGCACCCTGCTTATTTAACTTATATGCAGAGTATATCATGTGAAATCTCGGATCTGGATGAGGCACAAGCTGGAATCAAAATTGCCAGGAGAAATATCAATAATTTCAGATACACAGAGGACACCACTCTTATGGCAGAAAGCAAAGAAGAACTAAAGAGTCTCTTGATGAAAGTGAAAGAGGAGAGTGAAAAAGTTGGCTTAAAAATCAGTATTCAGAAAACTAAGATCATGGCATCTGGCCCCATCACTTCATGGCAAATAGATAGGAAAACAATGGAAATGGTGACAGAATTTATTGGGGTGGGGGGGGGCTCAAAAATCACTGAAGATGGTGACTGCAGCCATGAAATTAAAAGACACCTGCTCCTTGGAATAAAAGTTATGGCCAACCTAGACAGCATATTAAAAAGCAGAGACATTACCAACAAAGGTCCATGTACTCAAAGCTATGGTTGTTCCAATAGTCATGTATAGACGTTACAGCTGGACTACAAAGAAAACTGAGCACCGAAGAAGTGATGCTTTGGAACTGTGGTGTTGGAGAAGACTCTTGAGCATCACTTGGACTGCAAGGAGATCCAACAAGTCAATCCTAAGGGAAATCAACCCTGACTATTCATTGGAAGGACTGATGCTGAAGCTGAAACTGCAATACTTTGGCCACCTAATGTGAAGAACTGACTCATTGGAAAAGACCCTGATGCTGGGAAAGATTGAAGGCAGGAGCAGAAGGGGATAACAGAGGATGAGATGGTTGATGGCATCACCAACTCGATAGACATGAGTTTGAGCAAGCTCTGGGAGTTGGTGATGGATAGGGGAGCCTGGTGGGCTGCAGTCCACGGGGTCACAAAGAGCCGGACATGAGTGAGTGACTGAACTGAAATATCATATGTTTTGGTAACTCCACTCCTAGATATACATCCAAAGAATTTAAAAGAGGTGCTCAAATATATACTTGTACACCAATATTTACAGCAGCAGTGTTCTTGATAATCCAAGTTAAAAACAATGAAAATGTCCACCAACAAGTGAATGGAAGAGCAAATAGGGCAGTTCCATCCATGAGATGCATTACTCTGCCATATAAAGGAATATAGTAAAATAATGCCACAGCTTCAGAAAATAGTAGGGGGCTTTACAAAAACTTAAACACAGAGTTAACATAGAATCCATCAATTCCGGTCCAGGTTATACACTCAAGATATTTAAAACCAAATACTGAAACAGATATTCAAACCCCATATTCATAGCAGCATTATTCATAGTAACCAAAAGGTGGCAGCAGCACAAGTGTTCAACAGATGACTGGATAAGCACGATGTAGTATATACACAGTGGGACCTGATTCAACCTTTAAAAACAAGATAACTCATACATGCTATAATGTAGATGAAACTTCAAGTCATTAGGTGAAGTGAAACAAGCCTGACACAAAAGGAAAAATGTTCTATGATTCCACTAGTATGAGATATCCATATAAGACAAATTCCAAGTAGAGTAAGATGGCCAGGGATTGGGGGTTATGAGTATTTAATGGTTACAGTGTCACTTCAGGAAAAGGGAAAGATTCTGGAGATGAATGGTGGGGAAATTTTTACAATGAGAGTGCAGTTAATGCTATAGAAGTTCATACTTAAAATGACTCAAATAATAAATGTTGTTATATGTTTGTAAGCACAGTGAAAACAATGACACATGGCACAACATGGAAAAGCACTAAAAACATTCTCAGTGAAAGAAACCAGCCACGCAGATCATAGTCATCTTGTCACTTTAAATCCATGAAGGTTTTTAACATGAGGGAAAGCCCCAGTGATGGCTCCAGAAAAAGAGAACTGCATTAGAATGAAGAAAGACAGTTGCACAAAGCTTGGGCAGCTGATGAAAGTTGAACTGGTCCTATGGATAGGATTGTAATGTGGAAACCATAATTATCCCCCATTTTGGGGTTGTGGGCTGGTTCCCTGGGAAAGTGACCATGTTTTGGGTAAAACACATTGCGGTATTTGGTGTGAATGTAGAAAACTTTGTACCACTATTTAAAGTAGACACGTTTGAAATTTTACTAGAAAGTAAGTTACTTTTCAATACAGCCATGTAAGTCACATGCCAGAAAATCAGAGATGACATCGAACATTGCAATAAAGGCCAAGAGTTAACCTAACTAAATTCAGCTAAAGTAGTTTGATGCTAATTGCCTTGTACTAGTCCACATGGTATTAAAAGGCACCATAGGAAGAGTATATTAGTAGACACCATGCCCTGGGTGCTGTGGATGACCAGATGGAACTGAAACTATTAGATGTCTTAATTCTAGTTTTCCACATAACACTACACCAAAGCAACTGTCAGAACTAAAAAGCGAATTCACAGACTTGCCTGGCAGTCCAGTAGTTAAGACTGCACTTCCACTGCAGGGGGTACAGGTTTGATCCTCGGTCAGAGAACTAAGATCCAACATGTCGAGCTGTGGGGCCAAAAAAAAGAAAAAAGAAAGTCAGCAGAACTGCAAGATCATTTGTGATTCTCTACACTAATAATGAACTATCAGAAAGAGAAATTAAGAAAATAATTCCTTTTACAATTGCATCCCCTCCCCCACATAACTAGAAATCTAACCAAGGACTTGAAAGACCTGAAAGCTAAAAACTACAAGACAATGATCAAAGAAACTAAATGGATACAAGTAAAAAGATATCCCATGCTTATGGGTGAAAATACCATTAAAATATCCATTCTAAACAAAGCAACGTACACATTCATGCAATCACTGCCAACATTTCAATGACATTTTTCACAGAAACAAAAGCAATCTTTACATCTGTGTGGAGCCACAAAGGAACCAGAAGAGCCAAAGGGATCCTGAGAAAGCAGAACAGGCTGGTGGCATGTCTATCCCTGACTTCAATCTAGAGTATGTACCTAAAGTCACCAGAAGACGTGTGGAATTGGCACAGAAATAGTCAAGAGAGCTCAGAAGTAAACCTACAGGTGCATGGTAATTAATTTACAAGAAAGGAACTAAAAATATATACGCGGGAAAGGACAGTCCCCCCCACCCCCCTCAATAAACCGTGCTGGGAAAAATGGAAACCACACACCAAGGAACAATATAGGACACCATCTTATACTACAGACAAAAACTGACTAAAATCCCACAACTTTCCACATCAAGCCCTAACAGTCTTGGGTCCTCTTAAGACAGACTTTCAGCAACAGCCACACACAGAAGCTTCTTCCCAATTTTCCTCACTTTTTCTTTCAGCAGCACATCGTTGCAGGAATCTTGAGGAAACCAGACTCCCGTCAGACTCAACTGAACCCCACAATGTCCCAAAGCTGAAGCCCCAATGGGTTCTGAGGAGATCATGGGTCCTGAGGAAACTAGATTCCATCAGCCAAAACTAAACCCCATAATGCCCCAAAGCCAAAATACAATGGATCCTGTGGTGACCCATCTCCTGTCAGCCTGAACTGAACCCCACAATGTCACAAAGCTGAACCCCCATAAGGTCCTGAGGAGATCAAATTCTATCAGCCTGAATTGAACCCCACAATGCCCCAAAGCTGAAACCACATGGGTCTTGTGGTGACCCATCTCCTGTCAGCCTGAACTGAACCCCACAATGTCCCAAAGCTGAACACCCAGCAGGTCCTGAGGAGACCAGATTCCATCAACCTGAACTAAACCCCACAATGCCCCCAAACTGAAGCCCCAGTGGGTTCTGAGAAGACCAGATTCCATCTGCCTGACCTGAACCTCAGAGTATCCTGAAGCTGGGTCCTGAGGAGACCAGAGTGCTGTCAGTGGCCACCAACAGCCAGGTGCTCCAGCAGAGTGGGGAGTTCCCCCTGGGGTGAGGAGAGTGTCAGGGGGGCGGGCTCTTCATTATCATGAATAGGCATGATCAAGAAGGTTTGCAGGGGCCAGGGCAAGGACAAGGGAGATAAGCTCCAGCTCCGAGTATTCTAAGTCCCCACTTTCTGAGATTGCGTGACCTACATGATCCAGACTTTGCAAGGAGCAAGCTGAGTTACAGAGGCAGAAGGAGCAGGAGGTGATGTAAAATTTTAACGTTTCCTCTTCAGGTTCAGAAAGATGAAGCCCTCCCAGGTTCCCAGGTCCTTGTGCCCCAGTGACTGTGAGCTCTTCCTTCTGGGTGTATGACCAACCCCCACACTAAGTCCCCTCTATACCCATGGCCCTGGCCCAAGCCTAACCTCCCCCTCAGGCCCTGATGAAGCTCCCCGCCCCCATTGTGCATCTCACATCCCACCCCAACGTGGTCTTTTTGAAGCCTAAACAAGACCATCCTCCTCTCCTCCCTGTGATTCCCCTCACCTGATGAAGCCAGGTCTTCATCCCTTCCAGGTGACTCCAAGGGCCTCATTCTCTCCATGTGTGTGGCCGCTCTCTGTGCCCGTCTTTATGGGCATGTGGTGATCTCCTAAAATGAGGGTTATTTGACAGAGAGAGAATGGGGTAAATGGTGGCCACCAAAGATGTGTCCCCCCAGAACAGGGCCGTATCTGGGAAAAGAGTCTTTGTAGATGTAGTTAAGGATAGCAAGGTAAGGTCATCTAGGGTTAGGGTGACCTTCAATCCAACTGACAGACTCCTTCAAAGAGACGAAAGAGGACACAAAGGGGAAGCCTCTTAAAGGCAGAGGCAGAGATGGGAGGGAGGGGGCCACAAGCCCAGGGACCCCTGGAGCCCCTGAAGTTGGAAAAGGCAGGAATGATCCTGTCCTGGAGCCTCTGGAGGGACCTCAGCCCTGTGCCACCTTGATTTCCAGTGTCTGGTCTCCAGGACTGAGAGAGGATGAACTCCTGTTGTTTTAAACCACCCAGCATGTGATCATGTTAGAGAAGCCACAGAGCAGCCACACAGACCCTGCTCTGTAGGATCCTAGAAATGTGGGTCTCATTAAAGCAGATGAAGGGTGGATTACAGAACCCTTAAAATCAGCTCTGGACCCTCAGAAATGCTAAAGCAGTGGCTGGGCTCCAGAATGTTGAGGGGTCAAGTCTGAAGCCTGTGCCTAGGGGTACTGGGTGCACACGCCTCCCCGGGTTCTTACACCAGTACATGTGGTGTAACATCTCAGTCTTGATGGAGGACATTTAACATCAATGGCCACATTGCTAATTAAGAAGCCACCAGTTGCACAGGTGAAAGCCCAATTAGGGCACTTGCTTCAGGGATGAGCAATTCTGAAGATGGTCAGGGATGGGGACTTACTCATGTGTAGCCAGCCAGCAGCCCTTGCACATACCCCACCCCCTCCCCTCCCAAGGAGGGACCTCAGTGGGAAGCTGGGAGACTACACGGAGTCATCTCTAAGTAAATGCTGGCTGACCCCCAGGCTAGCCATTCCTGAACCTCATCCACCCTTCATAGATAAAACACTTGAATATGTGCAAAGACCTCACAGGCTGGAGAAAAGTGGAGCCACTCCAGCGACAGCATGCTTACTGACGTGGCTCCTGTAGGTCAGGCAGAATGGTCCTGGCCTGGGTGATCTGGAAGCTTTGCACTTTCCTACCTGAGTTACTCCTCCTGTGCTGCTCCCATTGCCTGTTTTCTTGCTTCCTCATTTCTGCCTGAGAAGATTTCCAACAGCAGGAACAGGTGACACAGCCCATCCTTAGGAAGTGACAGCTTAGCACCTCCTGCAGAAGGTCCAGCAGAGCCCAACACAGACCCAATCCCCCGAAACACTATGGGCCCTCACTCTCTCTTATCAAGCCAACCCTGCAAGATCTAAGCAGAAAGACAGCATCAGGTACAGCTGCAGGCACTTGAGGGGGTTTATATAGACCTCAACCCAGGCACACATCCAAAGGGCAGGCCAGTCAGGTCAGCCAATCTGCCCACCTGGGCTTGTGGTTTCAGAAAATGGGCCTCGTTGTCCTGGCCAGGGTTCCAGGAACAGGTGTGGGTCCTTTGGGTCAGGATGGATATGGGGCTGCTGCTCTGACTTGTTTTCTCATCTTCTTAACTGACCTATAAGTGGGAGAGGATTTCAGGAAGGCCTTCTTCTAATGAGAGGGACCCAGGGGTCAGGGAGAGGATGGGTGGTGGGTGGAGACAGACTCAGTGCCCAGGTGCTATGGGACCCTCTGGAAAACCTGCTGGAAGGAGGCTGCAACCAGTGAAGCCCAAGGTCACAAAACTATCCTGAAGCTGCTGTATGTTACCTCAGGTCCTCCTCTGAGGGTCTCAAGGTCAGATCTGTCCAACAGAGGAGCTGGGGGCTCTTTGCAGTGAGGGCTCTGTGAACAGCTCCTGGGTGCTGAGCCCTGCAGGATACCTGCCCAGGTGAGCCCCATATCCTGGGAGGCACCTGCCCATAAGAACCATGTATCCTGGGAGGGGCGAGTGAACAAGTATTCTCTCTGTGCAGTTATCACAGATTAGCTTAGTGACTCTCACGTGGGCAGTGCTGGAATTAGATGAGAACAAGGACATGTTGGGGGACGTTCCCTGAAACACCCCCAGGCCCATCCAGAGTGAAGAGTTCAGTAGGTGGGTACTGGTTGCTGTGCTGGGGTGGGAGGTTTCATGGGTGCCTCTTGTTTCTTCACCTGACACCACAGAGGCCTCTGCAGGCCACAGAAGACAGCCTGCCCAGGGACGGTGTGAGCCCCTGGCGACCAGGCACGGGAAGTGAGAGGGAAGGACCAGGCTGAGGGGCCCTTTCTGCTCTGAGTTGGGAGTGGACAAGCAAGTGGTGAGTGTGATCTAGGAAAGTGGCTCTGGTGATGGGAGGCTTGTTGAGGCCGTCTGAGTACGAGTTGGAAAAGAATGTTCAGACATAGAGCATTTCAGAAGGGAGTGAGTTTGTATTAAGAACAAAGAGCAGAGATAAAGTGGGCACTGTGGGCTCAGGGGGCCAACCACCTGACAGACTAGGGAAAGTTGACTGATTTCCTGGGTTAAGAGCCAATTTTTACAGTTTCAAGGCAAAGAAAATTCCTACTGGAAGGTTGATATTAGGTGATTGGGTGGGGTACCATAGGGTGTTTACTGGAGTGGGCATCCTTGCCTGGTAGGGAGTCAGGAAGCTCATTAGCGATGATCAGGTGCTTTTGGCAACAGTTGCAAAGGGGGCCCAGTCCGATTCACAGGTGACCTTGGTTCTGGGGCCCACTTCTATGGCCTTGGTGTGAGGACTCCCAGTTGTGGCCTTGGGGAAGGAGTCACCTCAACAAGACTGACCCTGCTTCAGAGTAAAAGTTCCATCAAGTTTTCTCTACAGGAGAGATCTAGTGATCCTAGATCTGTTTGGAAAAGTCTTGGACACTGCAGGGACACATACTGAGTGTGAAACTGGATATTGAACCTTGTTGGCAAAACTCACCTTTTCTCTCTGTTGGCATTAAAAGGGTGTGGGCTGACAGCTACCTGAGAATCCATCCAATTGACAATTTCCTATTTACAACATAAATGAGTTTGGTCAAATTATTTCTATTTCTATGCAAACAGGCAGCTTGCAACACCTTGTGGCAGGATCATTTCCAATAGATTGTCAACTAATCAAGGTAACAACATTATGACACTCAACACATTTAGATATAATTTCCTAAGCCTTTTTCTTGAGGGACAGACCCAATATGAGCTAGGAATGTGTTCAAAAGGCTCAGAAAGTGCAGGAAAATACACTGGCTATGACTGGAAATTAGGGTCTCTGTGCAAACCTGGAGTTCTGACATCTTACAATCTAGACAGTTCCTGATAGACAGATGCATGAAAAACACTCTACTTTTATGTTTTTCTTTCATCAAAGGAACATGGAGTTCCTAGCATTCTGTGTGCTGAGAGTAACTCACTGCTCTAAAATGCTTGCTTGGACTTTATTTTTCAGTAAGAACTTCCCCTGACTGTGTTACAGTCAGGACGGTCCCACACTCACAGGGAA
Organism: Muntiacus reevesi; assembly: GCF_963930625.1. Lineage (NCBI taxonomy): Eukaryota > Metazoa > Chordata > Mammalia > Artiodactyla > Cervidae > Muntiacus > Muntiacus reevesi. The sequence continues at coordinate 33,754 of NW_027077828.1, read as the reverse complement.
AAAGCAAACTAGCATCCAAACGTTTGTTCCATCAGGTTTTCTCTGTAGGAGAGATCCAGTGATCCTAGGTCTGTCTGGAAAATGCTTGGGTAGTGCATAGACACATACTGAGTGTGAAGCTGGATCCTGGACCTTGTTGGCTAAATCAGCATTTTCTTTCAGGTGGTCCTAAAATGGTGCAGAGTAGCAACTGCCTGAAGATCCATCCAATTGCTGTTTTCTTACTTGTGACAGCAATATCTTTGGTCAGACCTCTTGGATTTCTGCAGCAAACATGGGACTTTCAATTCCTTGCCACTGGATCATTTCCAATGGCAGGTAAACTCATTAGGTAACCAGACTCGATGGCATTCAGCACTCTCAGACACACTCCTACAGCCTGTTTCTTCATAGACAGTCCCAGGATGACCTAGGAATGGGTTCGCTAGTATCAGAAATGTGAGCAAACATACTGGCTGTGACTCTGAAAATTAGGTGCTCTGTGCAAATCTGGAGTTTTAACATTTTAGAATCTAGACAGTTTCTGATAGATGTCTGAAATACACTCCTTTTTATTTTTTGCCTTTCATTCCTCAAAGAAACACAGATGTCACAGCATTATGTTTGCTGAGAGTGACAGACTGCTTGGAAATTCTTGCCTGGAAGTCATTTTGAAGTAACAATTTCCCCTCCCCTGTGTTACCATGGGAAATGCCCCCACACTGACAGAGAAAAGTAAACAAATGTCAAAACATCTGTTCCGTGAAGTCCCCTGTAGGAGGGATCCAGTGATCCTAAGTCTGTCTGGAAAATTCTTGGATAGTGCTTGGACACATGCTCAGTGTGAACCTGGATTCTGGACCTTGTTGGCAAATTAGAATTTTCTCTGTGTTGGCCACAGTAGGCTGGGGTTTAGCAACTCCTTGAAAATCAGTACACTTGCTCTTTTCCCACTAACGACAGCAATAGCTTTGGTCAAAACACTGGAATTGCTGAAGCAAGCAGGCAGCGTGCAACTCCTTGTGGCAAGATCATTTCCATTGGAATGCCAATTAAACTACTTAGAAACAGTATGGCACTCAGCTGTGTCAGACACACTCCTCCAGACTCTCTCCTCATGGTGTGTCCCAGTAAGATAGAGTACTGTGCTCATGAACCATGGAAAGTTCAGGGAAACTTACTGGCTGTGTCTCTGGAATTGAGGGCGTGGTCTTCGCACATCTTAGAATCCAGACAGCAGTCATGGATAGAGAGATGCCTGAAAAGCACCCTATTCATTGCCGCTCATTCCACGAGTGAACACAGGTGTCCCAGCATTCTGTTTGCTGAGAGTAACCCGCTAAGTGGAAACCCTTGCCTGGAAGTCATTTTTAAGTAAAAATTTCCCCTCACGTGTGTTACACTAGGGAAGGCTCCCACACTCACAGGGAAAAGCAAGCAAACATCAAAATGTCTCTTCCATCAATTTTTCTCTGTCAGAAGGATCCAATGGCCCCAGGTCTCTCTGGAAATTTCTTGGATACTGCAAGGGAAACATACTGACTGTGAACCTGAATATTTGACCTTCTTGGCAAAATTAGCATTGTCTCTCTTTTGGCACTAACAGGATGTGCGCTGGCAGCTGCCTGAAAATCCTTCCAATTGATATTTTCCTACTTCTGACATCAATAGGTTTGGTCAAATCTTTCAGGTTTCTGACACAAGCAGGTGGCTTGCAACCCCATCGAGCTGGATCATTTCCATTAAAATGTCAAATAATCTAGGTAACAACAGTATGGCTCTCAGCAATCTTAGATAATTTCACAGCCAGTTTCCTCTGAATCAGACCCAATAGGAGCCAGGAATGTCTTCATGAGGCTCTGAAAGTGCAATGAAATATACTGGCTATGACTTTGGAAATTAGGCCCTGTGTGCAAACCTGGAGTTCTCACATCTTAGACTTTAGATAGTTCCTGACAGATAGATGCCTGAAAAACACCCACTTTTATGTCTTTCATGCATTTAAGTAACATAGTTATCCCAGATTTCTGTGTGATTAGAGTAACACACTGGTTGAAAATCCTTGCTTGAAGGTGATTTTTCAGTAACAATTTCCCATGACTGTGTTACTGTAGGGAAGACCCCCAAACTCACAGGAAAAAGAAAACAACCAACCAAATGTCTATTCTATAAAGTTTTCTCTTTAGGAGAGATCCAATGATCCTCTGCCTGTCTGGAAAATTCTTGGATACTACAGGGACACATACTGAGTGTGAATCTGCATCCTTGAATCTGTTGGCAAAATTAGCAAATTTTGTCGGTTGGATCTAAAAGAGTGCGGCCTTAGCAACTGCCTGAAGATTCATCCAATTGGTCTCTTCCTAATAATGACAGTGATAACATTGGTCAAACCTTTGAGGTTTCTAAAGCAAGCAGGCGGCTCACTACTCCTATCTGCTGGCCCATTTCCAGTGTAATGTCACCTCATCTAGTTAAGCACTGTATGGCACCCAGCCCTCTCAGACATACTCCTGCATCCTGTTTCCTCATGGGCAGGCCCAGTTTGAATAAGGAATGTGTTTAAAGCCTTGGAAGGTGCAGGGAAACACAGTACCCTAACTCTGGAAGTTAGGACCCTGGGAAAGCCTTGAAGTCTCATGCCTTGAGTTCTAGACAGTTCCTGATAGATAGAGGCCTAAAAATACACTCCGTATGGATGCCTTTCCGTCCTCGAAGGAACATAGCTTTCCCAACATTCTGTGTGCTGAGAGACACACGGTGCTTGAAAACACTTGCTTGTAGGCCATTGGTCAGTAGAAAATTCCCCTGAAGGTGCAATGGTAGGGAAGGCTCCCACACTCACTGGGAAAGGCAAACCAACATCCAAACGTGTACTCCATAACATTTTGTCTTTAGGGGCGATCAAGTGAGCCTAGGTCTGTCTGGAGAATTCGTGGGTATTGTGGGGACACATCATGAGTGTGAACTTGTATATATGAACTTGGTGGCAAAATTCTCATTTTCATCTCCCACACTCATTTTGGGACCACATTGGTTCTAAAATGGTGCAGTGTAGCAAATCCTTGAAAATCCATCCAATTGCTGTTTTCTTACTTTTGACAGTGATAGATTTGTCCACCCTTTGGAATTTCTGAAGCAAGCAGGTTGCTCACCACTCCAGCCACTAACTGATTTCCATTGTACTGGCACCTCATGCAGGTAAGCACAGTATGCTGCCCAACACACTCGGATACACTCGTGCAGCCTGTTTCTTCAGGAGCAGTCCCAGTATATACTTGGAAAGTGTTTACAAGGCTTGAAAAGTTCATGGAAACACACTGCCCTGACTCTGGGTGTTAGGATCCCTAGGAAAGACTGAAGGTCTCACGACTTAGAATGTAGACAGCTCCTGATAGATAGAGGGCTGAAAGCACTCTCTGTTGATGCATTTCTTTTCTTGAAGGAACATAACTTTCCAAATATTTTGTGTGCAGAGAGACACACACGGCTTGAATATGCTGGCATGGAGGTCATTTTTCAGTAGCACTTTCCCCTGATGGTGTGACCATGGGGATGCCACACTCTCCATTTTTAGAGAAAGACAAATTAGCATTCAAACGTCTGTTCCATCACATTTTCTCAGTAGGATTGATCCACTGAGACTAGTTCTGTCTGGAAACTTTGTGGATACTGCATGGAGACATCCTGAGTCTGGACATGGATACCGGATTTTGGGGGCAAAAATAATATTTTTTCTCTTGATTTGGGAAAATGCTACGGCCTTGCAACTGCTTGGAAATCCATCCAATTGCTGTTTTCTTCCTTCTGACAATGATAGCTTTGGTCCATCCTTTGGGATTTCTGAATCAAGCAGGCGACTCACCACTCCTACCCTCTGGCCCATTCCCAGAGGAATGTCATCTCATCTAGGTAAGCACAGTATTGGTACCATACAATCTCAGACACTCTCCTACAGTCTGTTTCCTCATGGGCCATCCCTATATGAGCTAGGATGTCTTTGGGAGGCTTGGAAGGTGTAGGAAAAATAGTGCCTTGACTCTGGTAGTTAGGTCCCCTGGACAAGCCTGGAGGTCAATGTTAGATTCTAGACAGTTCCTAATAGATATAGGCCTAATAACACACTCTCTGTTGATGCCTTTTCTTCCTTGAAGAAACATACTTTTCCCTGCATTCTCTGTGCTGGGGATCACACACTGCTTGAGAACGCTCTTTGGAGGTCATTTTTCAGTAGAAACTTCCTCTGACAGTGTAACCTTACGGAAGGCCCCCACACTCACTGGAAAAGGCAAACCAACATCCAAACTTCTGTTGCATCACATTTTGCCTCTAGGAGTGATCCAGAGAGCCTAGGTCTGTCTGGAAAATCGTGTATACTGCAGGACCACATCCTAAGTGTGAACCTGGATACTGGAACTGGTGGCACAATTCACATTTCTCTTTCGGTTTGTCCTAAAACTGTGTGGCCTGGCACCTGCTTGAAAATCCATCTAATTGCTGTTTTCTTACTTTGAAGAGCAATAACTTTGGTTCACCCTTTGGGATTTCTGAAGCAAGCAAGGAGATCACCACTCCTAGTCATGGGCCTATTTCCAGTGGAATGTCACCTTATCTAAGTAAGCACATAATGGCCCCTCTGTATACTCAGACACATGCCCACAGCCTGTGTCCTCATGGACAGTCCCAGTGTGACCTAGGAATATGTTTACAAAGCATTAAAAGGGCAAGGAAGACACTGCCCTGACTCTGGAAGTTCCGTTCTCTGGGAAGGCTGGAGGGCTCTTGTTAGAATCAAGACAGTTCTTCATAGATAGAGGCCTGAAAACACACTCTCTGTTGATACCCTTCCTTCCTCGAAGAAACAGTACTTTCCCAGTATTCTGTGAACTGAGAGTCACACATTGCTTGAAACCGTTTGCTTGCAGGTCATTTTTCAGTAGCAATTTCTTGTGATGTTGTGACAGTAAGGATGTCCTCTACACTCACAGGGTAAGGCAATCCAAAATCCAAACATCTGTTCCATCACATTCTCTCTATCAGAGCAGCCAGTGAGCCTAGGTCTTTGTGAAATATGGGTAGATACAGCAGAGACACCTCCTGAGTCTGACAGTGGATACCGGAACTTGATGGTCAAATTTGCAACTGCTAGAAAATCCATACAATTGCTTTTTTTTTTTTTTTAATTTCTAACAGTGGTCACTTTTGACCCACCTTTGGGATTTCAGAAGCAAGAAGGCAGCTCGCAAGTGCTGCTGATGGCCTATTTGCAATGGAATGTCACCTCACCTGGGTAACAACAGCATGGCACCCTGCAGTCTGAACACATTCCTGCAGCCTGTTTCCTCATGGGCAGTTCTGGGATGATGTAGGAAGGTGGTTAAAAGCCTGGGTTAGTGCAGGGAAACACACTGCCCTGACTCTGCAAGTTAGGTCCTCAGGGTAAGACTGGAGGTCTCACATCTTAGAAATCTAGACAATTCTTGATAGATAAAGGACTGAAAATTCATTCTCTGCTGATGCCTGTCTTTCCTTGAAGGAACATTGTTTTCCCAACATTCTGCTTCCTGAGTGTCACACACTTGCTTGGAGGTCATTTATCACTAAGAATTTCCCCCTGAAGATGTGACTGGAGGGAAAGCCCCACAAACACAGTAAAAGGGAACCACATTCAAATGTCTGTTCCATCACGTTTGCTCTGTAGGTGAGATATAGTGAGCCTAGTCCTATCTGGAAAATTCTTGGATACTGCAGGGACACATCATGAATGTGAATCTTGATAGCAGATCTTGGTGGCAAAATTTGCATTATCCTCTCCATTGGGCTTAAAACGTTGTGGCCTAACAACTGCTTGAAAGTTCATTTAATATCTGTTTTCTTACTTCTGACAATGATAGCTTTGTTCCAGCTTTCTGGATTTCTGAAGCAACAGGCGGTTCATAACTCCTAGTCCCTGGCCCATTTCCAGTGGAATGTCAGTTCATTTGGTAAGGGCAGAATGACACACAGCACACACGGACACTCTTCCATCGCCTGTTTCATCATGGACATTCCTGAGTGATCTTGGAATGTGCTTACAAGGCTCAAAATTTGCAGGGAAACACTGCCCAGACTCTGGAAGATGGGTCCTCTGGACAAGCCTGGAGATCTCACATCTTAGAATATAGACAGATCCTGATAGACAGAGGCCTGAAAACACACTCTCTATTGATGCCTTTCCTTCCTCAAATGAACGTAGCTTTCCCAGCATTCTGTGTGCTGAGAGTCACATACTGCTTGAAAATGCTTGCCTGGAAGTTGTTTTTCAGTAGCAATTTCCCTTGATGGTTTGACCATAGGGAAGCCCACCACACTCACAGGAAAAGGCAAAACATCATCCAAACGTCTGTTCCATCATGTTTCTCTGTAGGAGAGATCCTAGGGTTAGGGTTAGGGTTAGGGTTAGCCTAGGTCTGTCTTGAAAATTCTTCAGTGCTGTGGGGACACATCCTGCGTGTGAACCTGGGTAATGGACCTTGGTGGCAAATTTCGCATTTTCCTCTAGGTTGGCCCTAAAATGTTGGGAAAGCAATGGCCCTTTGAGTAAGGAAAGGCGTCACCAGAGAGTGTGTTTCCAGGCCTCTATCTATTAGGAACTGTCTAGATTGTAAGACGTGAGACCTCCAGTCTTGCCCAGATGACCTAACATCCCGAGTCAGGGGATATGTTTCCATACAATCTCTGAGCCTTGTAAATACATTCCTAGGTCATACCAGGACTGCCAAGGAGGAAACAGGCTGTCAGAGTGTGTCTGAGAGAGCTGGGTGCCATGTGGTGCTACCTATATTATGTGACATTTCACAGGAAAGGGACCACCAGATAGAAGTGGCAAGCAGACTGCTTGCTTCAGAAATTACATGGGTGAACCATATCTGTCACTGTCAGAAATAAGAAAACAAGTACTGGATGGATATTTAAGCAGTGGCTATGCCAAACCATTTTAGTGCCAACTGAGAGGAAAAGGTGAATTTTGTCCTGTATTCAGGTTCACACTCAGGATGTGACCCCACAGGATCCAAACTTTTCCAGATAGACCTGGGTTCACTGGACCTCTCTAACAGAGAAAACGTGATGGAACAGGTATTTGGATGCTTGCTTGTCTTGTGATTGTGGGCGCTTCCCTACTGTCACAGTCTCAGGGGAAATTGCCACTGAAAAATGAACTCCAAGCAAATGTTTTCAAGCAGTGTGTGACTCTCAGCACACAGTACACTGGGAAAGTTATGTTCCTTCAATGAAGGAAAGGCATCAACAGAGAGTGTGTTTTTTATAGCAGGAACTGTTCAGCTTCTAAGATGTGAGAGCTCAGGCCTGATTAAAGGACCTAAGTTCCAGAGTCAGGACAGTGTGTCTTGCTGCACTTTCTGAGACTTCTAAATGCATTCCTAGGGCATACCAGGTCTGCTCCTAAGGAAGGATGCTGAGGGAGTGTATCAGACTGTGCTGGGTGAAATACTGTGGTCACATAGATGAGGTGTCATTCCACTGGAAATGGGCCTGCAGCTAGGAGTTGCAAGTCATTCACATGCTTCAAAAATCCCAAAGGGTGAACCAAAGCTAGCATTGTCAGAAGGAAGAAAACAACATTCAGATGGAATTTCAAGCAGTTACTGGGCAGCACTCTTTTAGGGCCAAGTGAGAGAAAAATGCATATTTTAACACCAACGTCTGGTATCCAGATTCAAACATAGGTGTTTCCCCGCAGTGTCCACGGATTTTCTAAATAGACTTACATTGATGAATGGCCCCACCAAGAAAACGTGATTGAACAGATGTTTGGAAGTGCTTTTGAACTTACCTGTGAGTGTGGCGCCTTCCCTACAGTCACACCTCCAGGGGAAATTGCTAATGAAAAATGACCTCCAACAAGCGTTTTCAAGGAGTGTGTGACACTCAGCACACAGAATGTTGAGAAAGCTATATTCCTTTGAGGAAGGAAAGGCATCTCGAGAGAATATGTTATCAGGCCTCTACCTGTCATGAACTGTCTAGATTCAAACATGTGAGTCCTCCAAGTTTCCCAGAGGACCTAAATACCAGAGTCAGGGCAGTGTGTTTCCCACCACTTTCTGAGATTTGTAAACACATTCCTAGGTCAAACCAGATCTGACCATAAAATTCATGCTGCAAGAGTGTGTCTCAGCGTGCTGGGTGACATATTGTGCTAACCTAGATGAGATGACATCTCCCTGGAAAGGGGCCAGTGGCTTGGAGTGGAGAGCCTCCTGCTTGATTCATAAATCCCAAAGGGTGCACCAACACTATCACTGTCAGAAGTAAGAAAACAGCAAGTAGATGCATTTTCAGGCAGTAACTAGGTTTAACCGTTTTAGGGCCAACTGAGAAAACAATGGAAATTTTGCTGCCAAGGTCCAGTATCCAGGTTCAAACATAGGGTGTGTAGGAACAGTATCCATGAGCATTCTAGACAGTTAGGTTGAATGGATTGCTCCTATCAAGAAAACGTGATTGAGCAGACGTCTGGATGATCCTTTGCCTTTTCCTGTGGGTGTGGCGGTCTTCCCTAAGGTCACAACATCAGGGGAAGTTGCTACTGAAAAATTACTTCTAGCAAGCCTTTTCAAGCAGTTTGTGACTCTGAGCACACAAAAAGCTGGGAAAATTATGTTCCATCCAGGAAGGTAAGGCATCAACAGAGAGTGTTTTATCAGGCCTCTGTGTATCACAAACTGTATAGACTCAAAGATGTGAGACTTCCAGGTTTGCCCTGAGGACCCAAATTCCAGAGTCAGAGCATTGTATTTCCCTACACTTTCTGAGATTGCATCCAAGTACCATATTTTGGACTCGATTGTTGACCATGATGGCTACTCCATTTCTTTTAAGCGGTTCCTGCCCACAGTAGTAGATATAATGGTCATCTGAGTTAAATTCACCCATTCCTGTCCATTATAATTTGCTGATTCCTAGAATGTCGACATTCACTCTTGCCACATCCTGTTTGACCACTTCCAATTTGCCTTGATTCAAGGACCTAACATTCCAGGTTCCTATGCGATATTGCTCTTTACAGCATTGGACCTTGCTTCTATCACCAGTCACATCCACAACTGGGTACTGTTTTTGCTTTGGCTCCATCCCTTCATTCTTTCTGGAGTTATTTCTCCACTGAGCTCCAGTAGGATATTGGACACCTACCGACCTGGGGAGTTCCTCTTTCAGTATCCTATCATTTTGCCTTTCCATACTGTTCATGGGGTCCTCAAGGCAAGAATACTGAAGTGGTTTGCCATTCCCTTCTCCAGTGGACTACATTCTGTCAGACCTGTCCACCATGACCCGTCCGTCTTGGGTGGCTCCACACGTCATGGCTTAGTTTCATTGAGTTAGACAAGGTTATGGTCCATGTGATCAGATTGGCTAGTTTTCTGTGATTATGATTTCAGTGTCTGCCCTTTGATGCCCTCTCACAACACCTACCATCTTATTTGAGTTTCTCTTACCTTGGACGTGGGGTATCTCTTTACAGCTGCTCCAGCAAAGCACAGCCACTCCTCCTTACCTTGGACAATGGGTATCTCCTCAGGCCGCCCCTCCTGACCTTGAATGTGGAGTAGCTCCTCTCGGTCCTCCTGCACCCGTGCAGCTGCTGCTCTGTGGACGTGGGATTGCTCCTCTTGGCCACAGCCCCTGACCTTGGGCATGGGGTAGCTCATCTCAGCCACCTCCCCTGACCTCAGGCATGAGGTAGCTCCTCTCGGCCGCTGCCCCTGGTCTCGGACATGGGGTGGCTCCCCTCAGCGACTACCTCTGACCTTGGGCGAGAGATAGCTCCTCATGGCCATGCTTCTGCATGGTCCGTCACAGCCTGCACCATTTGAATGCCGAGTTCCAAAGAATAGCAAGGAGAGATAAGAAAGCCTTACTCTGATCAATGCAAAGAAATGGAGAATAACGACAGAATGGGAAAGACTAGAGATCTCTTCAAGAAAATTAGAGATACCAAAGGAACATTCCATGCGAAGATTGGGTTCAATAAAGGACAGAAATGCTATGCATCTAACAGAAGCAGAAGCTGTTAAGAAGAGGTGGCAAGAATACACAGAACAACTGTACAAAAAAAGATCTCCATGACCCAGATAATTATGATGGCGTGATCAGTCACCTAGAGCCAGACATCCTGGAATGTGAGGTCAAGTGGGCCTTAGAAAGCATCACTACAAACAAAACTAGTGGAGGTGATGGAATTCCAGTTAAGCTATTTCAAATCCAAAAGATGATGCTGTGAAAGTGCTGTACTCAATAGGTCAGCAAATTTGGAAAACTCAGCAGTGGCCACATGACTGGAAAAGATCAGTTTTCATTCCAATTCCAAAGAAAGGCAATAACAAAGAATGCTCAAACTACTGCACAATTGCACTCATCTCACACGCTAGTAAAGTAATGCTCAAAATTCTCCAAGCCAGGCTTCAGCAATACATGAGCCGTGAACTTCCAGATGTTCAAGCTGGTTTTAGAAAAGGCAGAGGAACCAGAGATCAAACTGCCAACATCTGCTGGATCATTGAAAAAGCAAGAGAGTCCCAGAAAACATATATTTCTGCTATATTGACTACGCCAAAGCCTTTGATTGTGTGTATCACAATAAACTGTGGAAAATTCTGAAAGAGATGGGACTACCAGACCACCTGACCTGTCTCTTGAGAAACCTATGTGCAAGTCAGGAAGCAACAGTTAGAACTGGACATGGAACAACAGATTGGTTCCAAATAGGAAAAGGAGTATGTCAAGGCTGTATATTGTCTCCCTGCTTATTTAACTTATATGCCGAGTACATCATGAGAAACACTGGGTTGGAAGAAGCACAAGCTGGAATCAAGACTGCCAGGAAAAACATCAGTAACCTCAGATATGCATATGATACCACCCTTATGGCAGAAAGTGAAGAGGAACTAAAAAACCTCTTGATGAAAGTGAAAGAGGAGAGTGAAAAAGTTGGCTTACAGCTCAATATTCAGAAAACTAAGATCATGGCATCTGGTCCCATCACTTCATGAGAAAGAGATTGGGAAACAGTAGAAACAGTGTCATACTTTATTTTTGGGGGCTCCAAAATCACTGCCGATGGTGATTGCAGCCATGAAATTAGAAGATGCTTACTTCTTGGAAGGGTTAAGACCAACCTAGATAGCATATTAAAAAGTGGAGACATTTCTTTGCCAACAAAGCTCCATCTGGTCAAGGCTATGGTTTATCCAGTGGTCATGTATGGATGTACAAGTTGGACTGTGAAGAAAGCTGAGCACTGAAGAATTGATGCTTTTGAACTGTGGTGTTGGAGAAGACTCTTGAGAGTCCCTTGGACTGCAAGGACATCCAACCAGTCCATCCTAAAGGAGATCAGTCCTGGGTGTTCATTGGAAAGACTGATGCTGAAACTGAAACTCCAGTACTTTGGCCACCTGATGTGAAGAGTTGACTCATTGGAAAAGACCCTGATGCTGGGAGGGCTTGGGGGCAGGAGGAGAAGAGGATGACAGAGGATGAGATGGCTGGATGTCATCACCAACTCGATGGTCATGAGTTTGTGTAAGCTCCGGGAGTTGGTGATGGACAGGGAGGCCTGGTGTGCTTCGATTCATGGGGTCCCAAAGAGTCGAATACAGCTGAGCGCCTGAACGGAACTGAACTCTTTCTGAGCATTGTAAACACATTCCTAGGTCATACCAGAAGTGCCCTTAAGAAAAAACAGGCTGCAGGAAGATTTCTGAGATTGCTGGGTGCCATGCTGCACTTACCAAGATGATGTAGCATTCCACTGTAATTGGGCGAGCGGCTACGAGTTGCTAGCTGCTTACTTGCTTCAGAAATCCCAAAGGGTGTACCAAGTGATCACTGCCAGAAGTAAGAAACCAGCAGCTAAATGCATTTCCAGGTAGTTGTTATGCTCTACTGTTTTTGGCCAACTGAGAGAGAAAGGTGAATTTTGCCACCAAGGTCCACTGTCCATGTTCACACCTAGGATGTGTCCACTCAGGATCCAAGAATTTCCCAGACAGACCTAGGCACACTGAATCTCCACTACAGAGAAAACATGATGGAACTGACCTTTGGTTGTTGCTTTTCCTTTTCCTGTGAGTTTGGTGGCCTTCCCTATGGTCACACTATCAGGAGCAATTGCTAATGAAAAAGGACTTCCAACAAGTGTTTTCAAGCAGTATGTGACTCTATGGACATGGAATACTGGAAACCTACGTTCCATTGAGGAAGGAAATGTATTTATAGACAGTGTGTTTTCAAGGATCTCTCTATTAGGAACTGTCTAGCTTCAAAGATGTGAATTCTCCATATTTGCCCAGAGGACCTCAATTCCAAAGTCAGGGCAATGTGTTTTCCTGCACTTTTTGAGCTTTGTAAATACATTTCTTGGTCATACCAGGAATGCCCATGAGGAAACAGGCTCTCTATATGAGGAACTGTCTAGATACTAAGATATGAGACCTCTAGGTTGGTACAGAGGACCTAAATTTCAGAGCAAGGGCAGTGTGTTTTTGAGCATTTTCTGAGCTTTGTAAACACATTTCTGAGTAACGCCAGGTCTGCTCATGAGAAAACAGGCTTCAGGTGTGTGTCTGAGGGTGCTGAGTACCATACTCTGCTTACCTAGATGAGGTAACTTTCCATGGCAAATCGGCACGTGACCAGGAGTTGTGAGCCATCAACTTGCTTCAGAAATCTTGAATGGTGGACTAAAGTTTGCACTGTCAGAAGTAAGAAAAAAGTAATTGGGTGGATTTTCAAGCAATTGCTAGCCACACCTCTTTATGGCTCCAGAGAGATAAATACAAATTGTGCACCCTAGGCCCTTTATTCAGGTTCACACACGGGATGTGTTCCCTCGTGATTCAAGAAATTTCCAGACAGACCTTTGCTCCCCAGAGTTCTTCTACAGAGAAAACTGGTTGGAACAGCCATTTGGATGTTGCTTTGCCTTTCCCTGTGAGTGTGGGGCCGCTACTTATGGTCACAGCCTCAAGGAGATATTGCCACTGAAAATAGACTCGCAAGCAAGCACTTTTCAAGCAGAGTGTGACTCTCAGGTCGCAGAATGTGAAGAAAGCTATCTTCCTTTGAGGAAGGAAAGACGTCCACAGAGAGTGTGTTTTCAAACCTCTATCTTGCAGGAAATTTTGAGCTTCTAAAACATGAGACCAGCAGGTCTGCTGAGAGGACCTATATTCCTGAGTCAGGGCCGTGTGTCTCCCTGTAATTTCCGAGTCTGACAAACACATTCCTAGATCATAACGGTACTGACCATGAGAAAGCTGGCAGCAGGAGTGTGTCTGAAAGGGCTGAGTGCCTTACTGTGGTCAACTGTGTGAGGTGACATTCCAGTGACAGGCTCAAAGCTCCAAGGTGTGAGCCACCCGCTTGCTTCAGAAACCCCAAAAGGTAGAGCAAAGCTAGCTCTGTCAGAGGTAAGAAAAGAGCAATTGGACGGATTTTCAAGCTGTTGCTAGGCCGAACCACTTTAGGGCCCCCTGAGAGAAAAATGTGAATTGTGCCCTGTAGGTCAGGTATCCAGGTTCAAACACAGGGTGTGTCCCAGCAGGATCCAAGAATTTTCCACAGAACTAGGCTCACTAGACCTCTCCTGCTGGGAAAATGGGATGGAACAGACATTGGAAGTTGGTTTGCCCCTCCCTATTGTCACAGACTCAAGGAGAAAGTGCCCCTGAAAGATGACCTCCAAGCAAGCACTTTTCAAGCAGTGTGTGACTCTCAGTTCACAGAATGCAGGGAAAGATATCTTCCCTCAAGGAAAGAAAGGCATCAAAAGAGAGTGTATTCTCAACCCTCTGTCTTGCAGGAACTGTTTAGCTTCCCAGATGGGAGGCCTCCAGTAGTGCTCAGAGGAACTAAATTCCAGAGTCAAGGCCATGTTTCTCCCTGCACTTTCCAAGCCTTGCAAAGCCATTCCTAGGTTATACCAGTACTGCACATGAGGAAGCAGTCTGCGAGAGTGTGTCCAAGAGGGCTAGGTTCCTCACTATACTCACTTCAGCGAGGTGGCATTCCACTGTATAAAGGCCCACAGCTGGGAGTTGAAATTCACCCACTTGCTTCAGAAATCAAAAAGGAAGGAGCAAATCTAGCTCTCTCAGAATCAAGAAAAGAGCAAGTGGATGGATTTTCAAGCTGTTGCTAGGCTACATTGCTTTAAGGTCCACAGAGAGAAACACAAATTGTGCCCCCTCATTCTGGTATCCTGGTTCACAAACAGGGTGTGTCCCCAAAGGATCCAAGAATTTTCCAGACAGACTTACGTTCACTAGAGTTCTCCTACAGAGAAAACGGGATGGAACAGACATTTAGATATTGCCTTGTCTTTCCCAGTGAGTGTGGAACCCCTCTGTTTGACTACAGCCCCAAGTGGAAATTACCATTGAAAACTCATGTCTAAGCGAGCACTTTTCAAGCACTGTGTGACTCTCAGTTCGCAGGATACTGGCAAACCTATATTTCTTCAAGGAAGGAAAGGCACCCACAGAGAGTGTGTTTTCAAACCTGTCCCTTGCAGGAACTCTTTAGCTCCTAAGACATGAACCCTCTAGTTCTGCTCAGAGGACCTAAATTCGAGAGCCTGTGCCCTGTGTCTTGGTGCATTTTCCCACCTTTCAAACACATATCTAGGTGATACTGGTACTGCCCTTGAGGAAGGAGACTGTGGGAATATGTCTTAGAGTGCTGGGTCCCTTACTGTGGTCACCTCTGTAAGGTGACACTCCAGTGTAAATAGGCCCAAAGATAGGAGTTGCGAGCCGCCCATGTGCTTCAGAAACCCCAGGGGTGGAACAAAGTTAGCTCTGTCAAAAGTAAGAAAATGGCAATTGGACGGATTTTCAAGATGTGGATAGGTTACACCACTTTAGGGCCACCCGAGAAAAATATGCAAGTTTGAACCTGGGTGTCCAGATTAACGCACAGGGTGTTTCCCCACATGATCCAAGAATTTTTCAGACAGACCTAGGTTCACTGGAGCTCTCCTGCAGAGGAAACATACATCCAGAGTCTCCAGTGTGAACCCTCCAAAATCTATACCTGGTGTCACGAATCCACAGTCTCCAGGATGACCCTACCCTCAAGATCCTGTACCTGGGGTCACAAGTCCACTATTTCCATGTCGAGTCCACCTCCAAGAACTTGAACTTGTGGTCACATGTCCAGAGTCTTCAGGGTGACCCCACCTCCCCGAAGCTACTGGTGTGAAGCATCCACAGTTTTAAGGATGGACCCAATTCCCAGAACCTGTAGCTGGGGTCACACTTCCAAATTCTAAGGGTTACCCCACCTCCCACACATTGAACCTGGTTTCCCATGTCCCTGTTAGCCAAGGTAACCCTCTCCATGACCCTGTAATGGGGATCACATGTCCACAGTCTGCTGTGTGTCGTCACTTCCCAGACCCTTCACCTAGAGTCACAATCACAGTTTCCAGGTTACTCCTTTGCAGACCCTGCACCTGGAGTCACTTATCCACAGTCTCCAGGGTGACTCATTCAAAACCCCACACTGGGGCTCACATGACCACAGTCTCCAGGGTGACCCAAGCACCCAGATCCTGCACCCAGGGTCATATATCCACAGGCTCCAGGGTGTACCTCTTGCAGACCCTGCACCTGGGGTCACATATCTACAGCCTCCAGTGTGATCCCCATCCCCAGACCTGATTTGGGTGAGAAATATCCATAGTCTCCAGACTCACACCTTGGATCACATATCCACAGTCTCCAGAGTCACACCTTGGGTCACATAGCCATAGTCAGCAGGGTGAACTCACCTCCCAGAGCCTGTACATGGTGTCAAATGTGCACATTCTCCAGGGTTACCACCCTTCCAACATGCTGTACCTGGGTCAAAAGCCCACAATCTCAAGGGTGACCCCCTCTCAGACCCTGTTCCTGGGGTCACATGTCCAGAATCTCCAGAATGATCTACCTCCAAGATGAAGCACCTGATGTCACATGTCAACAGTCTCCAAGGTGACCCCGTCCTCAGAATCTGCACCTGTGGTTACATTTCTCCAGTCTGCAGGATGACCCCCAATCTCAGTATTTGTATTATGTGTCACATGTACATAGTCACCAGGGTAACCACTGCAGGCCCTTTTTCTGACATAACATTTCCACAGACTCCTGAAGAACTCCCTTCCCAGACTCTGAACCTGGGCTCCTACCTCCAGGGTCTCGAGGGTGATGCCCTTCCCTGTCCCTTCACCTGGTGTCAAACATCCACAGTCTTCATGGTAACATCCACACCAAAGTCTGATATTGGGGACACAGATCCATAGTCTTCTGGGTCGCAACCCCTCCCAGATCATGCACCTGGTCTCACATGTCCTCAGTCTCCAGGTTGACACCCCTCCCAGACACTGCAGCTGGGGTTACACATCCACAGTCTCCAAGGTGAACCCACCTCACTGACTATTGTACCTCTGGCCACATGGCCTCAGTCTCCAGGGTGACCCTATATCTCAGACACTGTACTTGAGGTTACATATCAACGGTGTCCAGGATGACACCTCTCCCCAGACCCTGTACCTGGGGTCGCATTTGCACAGTCTCCAGGGCGATGCTATATTCCCAACCCTGTACCTGGGGTCACAGGTCGCAGTCACCAGGCTTTCCCCACCCTCAAGAGCCTTTACCTGGGGTCATACGTCCACAGACTCCAGGGTGACTCCCTCCCAGACCCTTCACCTGGCATCCTATGTCCACAGTCTCCTGTGTGATATCACTTCCCAGACCCTATACCTGTGGTCACAGATCCACAGTCTCCATGGTGATCCCCTTCCCAGACCCTGTAATTTGGATCCCATGTCCTCAGTCTCCAGTGTGACACCACCTCTCATACCTTGTACTTTGGTGACTTGTCCACAGTTTCCAGGATGACCCAAACGGTGCATGTGGAGTCACATGTCCACATTCTGCAAAGTGACCCCAGTCCCTAACCCTGAACCTTAGTCACACAGCCACAGTTTCCAGAATGACCTCACTCCAGACCCTGCACATAGGGTCACACCTCCACCTTCTCCATATTGACCCCCTCCTTGAACTTCTATCAGGTTTCACACATGCACCAGCTCCACAGTGACCACCACCAGATCCTGTACCTGTGGTCAGGGTCCGCAGTCTGCAGGGTGAGACCATTTTGTACCTTAAACCTTGGTTCACCTAGCCAGTCTCCAGGGTCATCCCTGCCAAACCTGCACCTGGGGTCACATGTCCATACTCTCCATGGTGACATCCCCCAGGCCCTGTACTGCTGCTGCTGTTGCTGCTGCTGCTAAGTCATGCCAGTCGTGTCCAACTCTGCGACCCCATAGATGGCAGCCCACCAGGCTCCCCCATCCCTGAGATTCTCCAGGCAAGAACACTGGAGTGGGTTGCCATTTCCTTCTCCAAAGCATGAGAGTGAAAAGGGAAAATGAAGTCACTCAGTCATGTCTGACTCTTAGGGACCCCATAGACTGCAGCCTACCAGGCTCCTCCATCCATGGGATTTTCCAAGCAAGAGTACTGGAGTGGGTTGCCCACTCCATTACCTAGTGTCATATATCTGCGCAGACCCTATACGTAGTGTCATATATCCACAGTTTCCCGGGTTACCCCACTTCCCATATCATGCACCTGGGATCACATGCTCAGTCTGCAAGGTGACCCCGATCCCATTCCTGTACCTTGTGTCACAAGTCCACAGCCACCAGGATGGCCCCACCCTCAAGATCCCATACCTGGGGTCACACTCCTGTCTCCAGTGTGATCTCACCTCCCAGAAACTTTACCTGGGGATAAACGTCTACTGTTTTCAGGATGGTCCCAACTCCCTGAAACGGTACCTGGAGTCACTCTTCCATAGACATTGAGGCTGTTCCATGCCCCTGGTCCACAGGGTTACACCCTCCAAGACCCTGTAATGTGGTTTACATGTCCACAGTCTCCTGTATGTCATCACTTCCCAGAACCTTCACCTGCAGGCACACAAACAGAGGTTCCAGGATGACTCCCTCATAGACCCTGCACTTGGAGCCACATATCCACAGTCTCACAGGTGACTCATCCAAATCACTGTACCAGGGCTCACATAACCACAGTCTTCCAGATGCTGGACTATTGACCCCAGCACCCAGTGTCACATGTCCACAGATTCTAGCATGGCCTCACACTCCAGACACTGTACCTTGGGACACATACCCACAGTCTCTAGGGTGAACACCCTCCTAGACACTGTACATGGTGTCACATGGGCACATTCACCAACTCCCAAACCCTGTACCTAGGGTCACACGTAGATAGTCTCAGGGTGACCCCACTTGCCAGAACTTGCACCTGGGTTCATATGTCCACAGCGCCCAGGGTAACACCACCTGTCAAACAATTGTACTCGGTTCAAACACCCACTGGTTCTAGGGTGACACCAATTCCAAGCCCGTGAACCTAGCTAGGGTCACACATCCATGGTCTCCTGGGTGGCAACCCCTCCCAGATCATGCACCAGGTCTCACACCTCCGCAGTCTCCAGGGTGACTACACCTCACAGAATATTGTAATTCTGGTCACATTGCCCCAGTCTCCAGGGTGACCCCGTATCTCTAACCCTCTACCTGGGGTTACATGTACATGTTGGCCAGGAATACACGCCTCCCCAGACTCTGTACACCTGATTACATTGGCACAGTCGCCAGGGTGACTCCAACTTCCCCACCCTATACCTGGGGTCACATGTCCAGAGTCTCCTGGATTTACCCACATTCAAGGGCTAGTAACTGGGATCACATGTCCACAGTCTCGAGGCTTTCCCCACCCACAAGTGCCTGTACCCAGGGTCACACGTCAACTGACTCCAGGGTGACTCCCTCCCAGACCGTTCACCTGGCATCCCATGTCCCTAGACTTTTGTGTGATGTCATTTCCCAGACTCTGCACATGTACTAACAGATTCACAGGCTCCGTGGTGACCCCCTTCCTGGTCTCTGTAACTTGGGTCACATGTTCTCAGTATCCGGTGTGACCCGACCTCTCATGCCCTATACCTTTGGTGACTTGGCCAGAGATTCCAGGGTAACCCTCCCCTGCCAGGCCCTGTGCTTATTTACACACATCCACAATCTCCAGGATGTTCGCCCTCCCATACCCTGCACCTGGAGTCACATGTCAACAGTTTCCAGCGTGAACCCCACTTTGCCCACTGCACCTGGGCTCACATATCCACATCATGCAGGGTGACACCCCTTCCAGACCATTTCCCTGCCATTAAATGCCTGCAGTCCCCAGAGTGACCCCGTACCTCCCAGACACTGTACCTGAGGTCACATATACAGAGTTTCCTGGATCACCCCCATCCTAGACCCTGTACCTGGGTTCAGATATCCTAGTGTCTTGGGGGACCCAGGTCAGACCTTGCATCTAGGGTCGAATGCCCACTATCCAGGATGACTTGCCTCCCCAATCAGTGCATCTGGGGTCATATGTCCACAATCTTCAAAGTGACCCCATCCCCTAACCCTGCACCTTACTCACACATCCACAGTCTCCAGAGTGATGTCCACTGTCTCACGGGTGACCTCTTCCCTGAACTTGTTCCAGATTTCACACGATCACCATTGCCACAGTGACCACCAGCAGATCCTGAACTTGTGGTCACAGTTCAACAGTCTGCCTGATGAGACCCATTTTGTACCCTGAACCTTGTGAACCTGCACCTGGGATCACAAGTCCATATTCTCCATGGTGTCATCCCCCAGACCCTGTACCTAGTGTCATATATACAGTCTCCTGGACTTCCCCACTTCCAATACCATGCACCTGTGATCACACATCCACAGTATCCAGGGTGATCCCCCTCCTAAACCTGTACCTGGTGTCACAAGTCGACAGACTCCAGGATGACTCTACCGTTAAGACCCTGTACCTCGGGTCACAAGTCCACTGTTTCCAGGGTGAGACCCCTCCCAGACTCTGCACTTGGGGTCACTTGTCGAGAGTCTCCAGGGTGACCCCACCTCCCAGAAACTGTACCTAGGGTGAAACATCCACAGTCACTTAGGTTGGCCCCAATTCCCAGAACCTGTACCTGGGGTCCCACTTCCATAGTCTCGGTTACCACACGCCAAGACATTTAACATGGTGTCCCATCATCTTGGATGCCAGGGTTACCCCCTCCAAGACCCTGTAATGGGGTCACATGTTCACAGTCTCCAGAGTGTCGTCACTTCCCAGACCCTCCACCTGGAGTCACACAAACACAGGTTCCAATGTGACTCCCTCGCAGGCCCTGCACCTGGAGTCACATATTCACAATCTTACCTTGGGGAATCCCATTCAGACCCTGGATCTACGGTCATGTATCCAGTCTCCAAGATGATTTGCCTCCCAAATGGTGCATTTGAGGTCACATGACCACAATCTTCAAAGTAAACGCGTCCCCTAACCCTGCATCTAAGTCACACGGCAAATAGTTTTCAGAGTGACCTCAACCCAGACCCTGAAACGAGGGTCACATGTACACAGTCTTGGAGGGTGACCCCCTCCGTGAACTTGTACTAGGTTTCATATGTCCATCATCGCCACAGTGACTACCACCAGATCCTGTACCTGTGGTCATAGATCCACAGTCTACAGGGTGAAACCCTTTTCCTACCCTGAACTTTGGGTCACACGACCACAGTCTCCAGGGTGACCCCACCCTAACCTGCACCTGGGGTCACATGTCCACACTTTCCATGGGGACATACCTGAGACCCTGTACCTACTGTCATATATCCACAATCTCCTAGGTTACCAAACTTCCCATACCATACACCTGTGATCACATGTCCACAGTCTCGAAGGTGGCCCCCTGTATAACCTGTACTTGGTGTCACAAGTCCACAGCCTCCAGGTGACCCCACCCTCAAGATCCTGTATCTGGGGTCACAAGTCCACTTTTTCCATGGTGAGTCTACCTCCCAGACCCTGCATTTGGGGTCACATGTCCAGAGTCTTCAGGGTGACCCCACCTCCCAGAAACCATACCTCGGGTGAAATGTCCACCATTTTCAGGATGGCACCAACTCCCAGAACCTGTACCTGGGGTCACACTTCCATACTCTCAGGGTATCCCCACCTCCCAGACATATAACCTTGCATCCCATGACCCTGGCCACAAAGGTTCCCCCCTCCAAGACCCTGTAATAGGGGTCACATGTCCACAGTCTCCTGTTTGTCAAAACTTTGTAGACCTCACCTGGAGTCACACAAACACAGGTTCCATGGTGACTCCCTTGCAGACTCTGCACCTGGAATCACATATTCACAGGCTCCAGGGTGACCCCCTCGGAAATCCTGTACCTGAGATCACATATCTACAGTCTCCAGGGTGAATCCCATCCCCACACACTGTCTGAGCGGAATCATCCAGTCTCCCATGAGACCCCAATGTCAAGAACTCATCCCTTGTGCTAGAAGTCTACATTCTCCAGGGTGACATTATTTCCCACACCCTGCACCTTGGGTAGCATATTCACAGTCTCCAAGGTGACCTTACCTCCCAGACCCTTTACCTGGGGTCACATGTGCAAATTATCCAGGATTCCCTCCACTCCAACACCCTGCACCTGGGTCAAAAGCCCACAGTCTCAAGGGTGACCTCCTATCTGACCATGTTCCTGAGGTACATGGCCAGAATCTCCAGGATGATCTTGAAAGGTATTGCTGAACCACGCAAAGACACTGGAATTCTTGGCCTCCAGAGGAGATGAATTCAATTCAGGTCCAGAGACGAGGCTTGATTGCTTAGAGCTTTTGTGTAATAAAGTTGTATTAAAGTATAAAGGAGATAGAGAAATCTTCTGACATAGGCATCAGAAGAGGGCAGAAAGAGTAGCCCCTTGCACGTGTTAGCAATGGAATTATATGGCTCAAATGGTAAAGCATCTGTCTGCAATGCTGGAGACCCAGGTTAGATCCCTGGGTCAGGAAGATCTCCTGGAGAAGGAAATGGCCACCCACTCCAGTACATTTGCCTGGAAAACCCCATGGACAGAGGAGCCTGGTAGGCTACAGTCCATGGGGCCACAAAGAGTTGGACATGACTGAGCAACTTTACTTTACTTTTAATTAGTTATTCATATCAGTTCAGTTCCGTTCAGTCGCTCAGTCATGTCTGACTCTTTGGGACCCCATGAATCACAGCACGCCAAGCCTCCCTGTCAGTCACCAACTCCCGGAGATTTCTCGAACTCATGTACATCGAGTCGGTGATGCCATGCAGCCATCTCATCCTCTGTCATCCCCTTTTCCTCCTGTCCCCAATCCCTTACAGCATCAGGGTATTTTCCAATGAGTCAGCTCTTCGCACCAGGTGGCCAAATTATGGGAGTTTCAGCTTCAGAATCAGTCGTTCCAATGAACACCCTGGACTGATCTCCTTTAGGATGTACTAGTTGGATGCCCTTGCAGTTCAAGGAACTCTCAAGAGTCCTCTCCAACACCACAGTTCAAAAGCATAAACTCTTCGGTGCTCAACTTTCTTCACAGTCCAATTCTCACATCTGTACATGACCACTGGAAAAACCATAGCCTTGAACAGAGGGACCTTTGTTGGCAAAGTAGTGTCTCTGCTTTTTATTATGCTATCTAGGTTGGTCATAACTTTCCTTCCAAGGAGTAATTTTCTTTTAATTTCATGGCTGCAATCACCATCTGCAGTGATTTTGGAGCCCAAAAAGATAAAATCTTACACTGCTTCCACTGTTTCCCCATCGATTTCCCATGGAGTGATGGGACCTGTTGCCATGATCTTAGTTTTCTGAATGTTGAGCTGTAAGCCAACTTTTTCACTCTCCTCTTTCACTTTCATCAAGAGGCTTTTTAGTTCTTCTTCACTTTCTGCCATAAGGGTGGTGTCATCTGCATGTCTGAGATTATTGATATTTCTCTTGGCAATCTTAATTCCAGCTTGTGCTTCTTCCAGCCCAGCATTTCTCATGATGTACTCGGCATATAAGTTAAATAAGCAGGGTGACAACGTACAGTCTTGACGTACTCCTTTTCCTATTTGGAACCAGTCTGTTGTTCCATGTCCAGTTCTAACTGTTGCTTCCTGACCTGCATACAGGTTTCTCAAGAGGCAGGTCAGGTGGTCTGGTAGTCCCATCTCTTTCAGAATTTTCCACAGTTAATTGTGATCCACACAGTCAAAGGCTTTGGTGTAGTCAATAAATCAGAAATAGATTTTTTTTTCTGGGACTCTCTTGCTTTTTCAATGATCCAGCAGATGTTGGCAGTTTGATCTCTGGTTCCTCTGCCTTTTCTAAAGCCAGCTTGAACATCTGGAAGTTCACAGTTCACGTATTGCTGAAGCCTGGCTTGGAGAATTTTGAGCATTACTTTACTAGCGTGTGAGATGAGCATAATTGTGTGGTATTTTGAGCATTCTTTGGGATTACCTTTCTTTCTATTTGGAATGAAAACTGACCTTTTCCAGTCCTGTGGCCACTGCTGAGATTTCCAAATTTGCAGGCATTATGAGTGCAGCACTTTCACAGCATCATCTTTCAGTATTTGAAATACTTCAACTGGAATTCCATCAACTCCACTAGCTTTGTTCTTACGATGCTTTCTAATTGCCACTTGACTTCACACTCCAGGATGTCTCGCTCTAGGTGAGTGATCACACCATTGTGATTATCTGGGTCATGAAGATATTTTCTACAGTACTTCTGTGTATTCTTGCCACATCTTCTTAATAGCTTATGCTTCTGCTAGGTCCATAGCATTTCTATCTTTTATCAAACCCAGTTTTGCATGAAGTGTTCCCTTGGTATCTCTAATTTTCTTGAAGAGATCTCTAGTCTATCCCATTCAGTTCTTTTCCTGATTCACACGTGATGCACACAAGGTGCACATGAGGTGCACACGTGATGCCCACGTGACGAACACGTGATGCACACGTGATGCTCATGTGATGAACATGTGGTGCACAAGTGAGGCACACGTGATGAACACGTGATTCACACGTGATGCACATGTAATGAACAGGTGATGCACACGTGATTCACACGTGATACACATGTGATGAACACGTGATGCACACATAACACACACGTGATGAATACGTGATGAACAAGTGATTCACAGGTGACGCACACGTGGCACACACGTGACGAACACGTGTTGCACAAGTGATGCACATGTGATGGACATATGATTCACACGTGAAGAACACGTGACTCACATGTGATGAACACATGCCTCACACATGATGAACACGTGATGCACACGTGATGAAAACATGATGCACACGTCACACAGACGTTGTGAACAAGTGAACAACACGTGAGGCACATGTGATGAACACGTGATGAACACGTGATGCACACGTGATGCACACGTGATTCACGCGTGATACACATGTGACTCACACTGATGAACACGTGATGCACACATAACCCATATGTGATGAATACGTGATGCACACATGACACACACGTGACGCACACGTGACGAACACGTGATGCACACGAGATGCACACGTGACGCACATGTGATGCACACATGATGGACACGTGATCAACACGTGAGACACACGTGATGAACACATGATTCACACATGACGCAAACTTGATGCACACGTGATGCGCACGTGACGAACACGTGACGCACGCGTGTCGCACATGTGATGCACATGTGATGCACACGTAACACATATGTGATGAATACGTGATGCAGACGTGACACACACGTGACGAACACGTGACGCACACATGACGAACATGTGATGCACACGAGACGCACATGTAACTCACACGTGATGTACACATGATGGACACGTGATGAACACGTGACACACACGTGACGAACACGTGATTCACACGTGACGCAAACTTGATGCACACGTGATGAACACGTGACGAACACATGTCGCACACATGATGAACTCGTGACGCACACATAACGCACAAGTGATGGACACGTGATGCACCAGTGATGCACACGTGATGGACACGTGATTCCCACGTGCACACACGTGACGCACACGTGATTCCCACGTGCACACACGTGATGCACACGTGACACACAAGTGACACACATGTGATGAACACTTGATTCACCCGTCATGGACACGTGACACACACCTGATGAACACGTGACTCACACGTGATGGACATGCCACACACACGTGATGCACACGTGATGCACACGTGACACACACATGATGGACACGTGATTCACACTTGATGCACACGTGATTCACACGTGATTCACTCATTTCAACTCGAGATGAGGCCTGATTCCCCTTCATTGGCTCCAGAGCCATCCCACTTTCCCCATCAAACACGACAAGGCGCTTGATTTCCTTTAGGCAACTCCAGGGAATCCCCGAGAACACTGTCATAAGTCTAGAGGAACACCAAGCGTAACACAGCAACTCGAGGAAAGCGCCATGTACCCCAAATCGTCTCAGGATTAGAGTTGATTTCCTGGCTTCAACTCAAGAGGTATTCCAACTTTCCACAAGCACCTCTAGAGGAGGCTTCTCTCAGCAATAGGTATGTAAGTTGGACCCTGAGTTTGCTGCCTGAAGTGGAATGGGCCCTGAGATGCCCTGACTCAAAAGAAGGCCCGATTTCTCTGCAGTGGCTTTAATGCAGGCTCGTCTTTCATCTCACCAGATGAAAGGATGTCTGAATCCCCTGTGGAGACCCTAGAGAAAGCCCTAGTTCCCCATCTCATCTCGACAGGAGGCCTCACATGACTTTGATACCTAGAGAGGCACCAAGAGTTCATTGCTTCAAGAGGTGACGATGCCTGACTCCTCTTGAAAAGTGATAGGAATCCCAATATCCATGTCACAAGTGGAAAGGGATTTTGGGTCTCCCGCCTCATCTCCAAAAGCGTCCCTATTGCCTGCCAAGCCTCGAAGAGATTCCCGAGGTGTCCCTCTTAACTAGACAGGAGTCCTGACATAGCTGAACAAATCCGAGTTTTGAAGGGCCATCCCCACCGTAACTCGAGAATATACCCCAGGATCCCACCGCAACTCGAGAAAAACCATGATACTTCTCCCTGGCCACGAGATGAGCCCTGGTTCCTCTGCATTGCTTGCAGAGCAATTCTGTGTTCCCCATCAAACATGTAAGGAGCCTTGACTTGCTTGATGGGACACCAGAGAGTACCCAAGAACACTGTAACAAGTCTAGAGTGACCGTGAGGTTAGTGCAGAAACGGGAAATAGATCCGTCTACCCCAAATCAACTCGAGATGCTGCCCCATTCCCCTGCATTGGCTCCAGAGTCATTCTGCGTTCCCCATCAAACACAAGTGGCATGACTTCATTAAGCAACTCCAGAGATTCCCCGAGAACACTGTCCCAAGTGTAGAGGAACACCAGGTGCAACACAGCAACTCGAGGAAAGCCCCATGTACCCCAAATCGTCTTGAGATTTAGAGCTGATTTCCCTGCTTCGACTCAAGAGGTATGCCAACTTTCTGCAAGCACCTCAAGAGGAGGCTTCTCTCAGCAATATGTATGTGAGTTGGACCCTGAGTTTGCTTCCTGAAGTGGAATGAACACCAAGATGACCTGACTCAAAAGAAGGCCAGATTTCCCTGCAGTGGCTTTAATGTAGGCTCGTCTTTCATCTCACAAGATGAAGGGATGTCTGAATCCCCTGTGGAGGACCTAGAGGAAACCCTATGTCCCCGCCTCATCTCAACAGGAGGCCTCACATCCCTTTGACATCTCGAGAGGCACGCGGAGTTCAATGCTTAGAAGGTGACGATGCCTGACTCCTCTTGAAATGTGATAGGGATCCCAATATCACTGTGGCAACTGGAATTGGACCCAGGGTCTCCCGCCTCACTTCAAGAAGCGTCCCTATTGCCCTGCCAAGCCTCAAAGAGATTCCTGAGGTGTCTCTCATAACTAGACAAGAGTCCTGATGTCGCTTAACAAACAGGAGTTTTGAAAGTCTATCCCCACCTTAACTCGAGAATATGCCCCACGTTCCCACCGCAACTTGAGATAAACCATGAGACTTCCCCCTGGCCGCAAGATGAGGCCTGATTGCTCTGCATTGCAGAGCAATTCCGTGTTCCCCATCAAACACGTAAGGAATCTTGACTTGCTTGATGGCATTCCAGAGAGTCCCCAAGAACACTGTCACAAGTCTAGAGGGACCCTTGTGTCACCGCAGCAATGCGAAATAGCTCCATACTGCAAATCAACTCGAGCCGAGGCCCAATTCCCCTGCATTTGCTCCAGAGCCATCCCGTGTTCCCCATCAAACAGGAGTAGTGGCTTTACTTCCTTTAGGCAACTCCAGAGATTCCTCGAGAACACAGTCCCAAGTCTGGAGGAACACCAGTTGCAACACAGCACCTCGAAGAAAGCCCCATGTACCCCAAATCGTCTCGAGATTAGAGCTGATTCCCTGGCTTTGACTCAAGTGGTATGCCAACTTTCCACAAGCACCTCTAGAGGAGGCTTCTCTCAGCAATAGGTATGTGAGTTGGACCCTGAGTTTGCTGCGTCAAATGGAATGGACACCGAGATGCCCTGACTCAAAAGAAGGCCTGATTTCCCTGCAGTGGCTTGAATGGAGGCTTGTCTTTCATCTCACCAGACAATGGGATGTCTGAATCCCTTGTGGAGACCCTAGAGAGAGCCCTAGTTCCCCTCCTCCTCTCGACAGGATGCCTCACATGCCTTTGACACCTAGAGAGGCACCAAGAGTTCATTGCTTCAAGAGGTGACGATGCCTGACTCCTCTTGAAAAGTGATAGGAATCCCAGTATCCCTGTGGCAACTGGAAAGGGACCCTGGGTCTCCCGCCTCACCTCTAGCAGCGTCCCTATTGATGTGTCAACCCTCGAAGAGATTCCTGAGGTGTCCCTCATAACTAGACAGGAGTCCTGACGTCGCTGAACAAACACGACTTTTGAAGGGCCATCCCCGCTGTAACTCGAGAATATACTCCAGGTTCCCAGCGCAACTCGCGAAAAAGCATGAGACATCCCCTCGCCACTATATGAGGCCAGATTCCTCTGCATTGCATGCAAAGCAATTCCGTTTTCCCCATGAAATGCGTAGGAGCCTTGACTTGCTTGATGGAACTCCAGAGAGTCCCCAAGAACACACTCACAAGCCTAGAGGGACCCTGAGGTCACCGCAGCAACGCGAAATAATTCCGTGTACACCAAATCAACTGGAGATGAGGCCCGATTCTGCCACATTAGCTCCAGAGAAATTCCGCTTTCCCCATCAAGCAAGACAAGTTGCTTCACTTTCTTTAGGCAACTCCAGAGACTCCCCGAAAACACCGTCCCATGTCTAGAGGAACACCAGGTTCAGCACAGCAACTTGAGGAAAGCTCTATGTACCCCAAATCATCTCGAGATGAGAGCAGATTCCCAGGATTCAACTTAAGAGGTATGCCAACTTTCCACAAGCACCCCAAGAGGAGGCTTCTCTCATCAATAGATATGGGGGAGGGACCCTGAGTTTGCTGCCTCAAGTGGAATGGAGTCCGAATGCCCTGACAAGAAAGAAGGCCGGATTTCCCTGCAGTGGCTTGAATGCAGGTTCGTCTTTCATTGCACAAGATGAAGGGATGTCTGAATCCAATACGGAGACCCTAGAGAAAGCCTTAAGTCCTGGCCTCATCACGCCAGGAGGTCTCACATCCCTTTGACATGGAGGTAGGCGGAATTCAATGTTTCAAAAGGTGATGACGCCTGACTCCTCTTGAAAATTGATAGGAATCCCAGTCTCACTGTGGCAACTGGAAAGGAACCCTGGGTCTCCCGCCTCACATTGAGAAGCGTCCCTATTGCCCTGCCAAGCCTCGAAGAGATTCCTGAGGTGTCCCTCGTAACTAGACAGGAGTCCTGACGTCGCTGAACAAACATGAGTTTTGAAGGGCCATCCCCGCCGTACCTGGAGAATATACCCCAGGTTCGCGCCGCAACTCGAGAGAAACCATGAGACTGCCTTCTCGCCGCGAGATGAGGCTTGATTCCCCTGCATTGCATGCAGAGCAATTCCGTGTTCCCCATCAAATACGTAAGGAGCCATTACTTGCTTGATGGAATTCCAGAGAGTCCCCAAGAACACTGTCTCAAGTCCAGAGGGACCCTGATGTCACTGCAGCAATGGGAAATAGCTTCGTGTATCCCAAATCAACTCGAGATGAGTCCCTATTCCACTGCATTGGCTTCAGAGCCATCCCGTGTTCCGCATCAAACACGACAAGTGGGTTGGCTTCCTTTAGGCAACTGCAGAGATTCCCCGAGAACACTGTCCCAAGTCTAGAAGAACACCAAGTTCAGCACAGCAACTCGAGGAAAGCTCCATGTACCCCAAATCATCTTGAAATGAGAGCTGATTCCCTGGCTTCCACTCAAGAGGTATGCCACCATTCCACAAGCACAACCAGAGGAGGTGTCTCTCAGCAGTAAGTATGTGGGAGGGACCCTGAGTTTGCTGCCTCAAGTGGAATTGCCCCTGAGACGCCCTGACTCGAAAGAAGGTCCGATTTCCCTACAGTGGCTTGAATGCAGGCTCATCTTTCATCTCACAGGATGAAGGGATGTGTGAATCCCCTATGGAGAGCATAGAGAAAGTCCTAGGTCCCCGCCTCTTATCGACAGGAGGCCTCACATCCCGTTGACACCTCGAGAGGCATGCAGAATTCAATGATTCAAAAGGTGATGATGCCTGACTCCTCTTGAAAATTGGTAGGAATCCCAATATCCCTATGGCAACTGGAAAGGGACCCTGGGTCTCCCTCCTCACCTCGAGAAGTGTGCTGATTGCCCTGCCAGCCTCAAGGAGATTCCTGTGTCCCTCATAACTAGACAGGAATCCTCAAATTGTCCAAGAACACTAGAGCAAACAAGCCCATTCATAACTGGTAAAGATTGAAATAGACACCTGGCCACGGAGCGTATACTGATAGTAAACTCTCCTACAGAAACATACTCAAGATACTGGTGGGATGCATGCACAGCCCCCTTTGGAAGACAGTCTGACAGTTGTTTCAGTAACCACATGGGACAAGCACTGAATTCCATACATGACAAGTGGTGGAAGCCAGGTATCTTACCATTGGAATGGTAAGTTATGGATAAACAAAAGGAAAGGTTACAAGATTCATGGAGACATCATCACAAATTACCTTCAACTGAATATATAAGCTGGAATACATGTATATATTTCCAAATATTGTCAGCTGAGCATATTTAGCTCCTACATGTATGTTTTAAATATCACTCTATAATGAAAAAGAACAGGAAATGTCCCTGGTGGCCCAGTGGTAAAGGATCTGCCTACCAATGCAGGGAACACTGGTTCAACCCCTGGTCCTAGAGGATTCCACATGCCCAGGGGCAACTAAGCCCCCGTACAACTATTGAAGTACTTGCATGCTCCAGAGCCCAAGTTCTGCAACCAGAGAAAGCGCTGCAATGAGAAGCCATGGCAAGTCAACTAGAGGGTAGCCTCTGCTCACTACAACTAGGCATCTAGCTACAAAGACCCAGCATTGTCAAAAATAATTCAGTGTTTAAAAAAAAGGACAGAAATTCTTTGAATAAACGATTGAGACTAGGGGCGAGACAGTAAATATATAAGCTAGGATAATCTTAAAGTATGAGGAAGTAAAGAAAGTAAAGACAACTATCAAGCTGTCCAAGCTGATAAAAATGAATGATTACACAGTTTTATCTGTATACACTAGCAAATAATAATCTGAAAAGGAATTAAAAAAAACAATTTCCTTTTGATAGTGTCAACATTAATAAAATATTTTGCCATGGGTGTAATGAGGATGACAAGACTGGCACATTGGAAATTATACACGATTGCTGAAAAATATCCTGAATACATGCACAGATATTCCATAGCGATGGAAAGACTTAAGATGGCAATACCATGGAATGCATCTTCAATCTGAAATGAAGATTCAATATGAATTACAAAAGACTGAAAGGTCATTGCTGAACCACAAAAGGCGCCAGGATTTTTGGCCTCCAGAGGAGAAGAATTCAATCCAGGGCCAGTTGACAAAGCTTGATCGCTCAGAGCTTTTGTGTCATAAAGTTTTATTAAAGTATAAAAGAGATAGAGAAAGCTGCTGACATAGACATCAGACGGGGGCAGTAAGAGTACCCCCTGCTAGTCTTTAGGCAGATGTTATACAGCCACTAGCAGTCTGCTAATGAAAGAAAGGCAATGTCTCAGAGAATGACACCAGGCCCCTCACCCACAACATGCATTGAGATAATATTGGCAGCAGGTGAGTCATCCCGGGCCATAGAATGATTGACATGAATTTTGAAGAAAGGCAGATTTCCAAGCAAATATATCATTTCATTAACATAGATTAGGAGAACAGGTATGAGTAAAACATATTGGTTTGTCAAGTCGGTTCTGAGCCTTTAGGGGGAACCGACCTGAAGACAGAGTCTAGCAGAAATACGTAGTATATTAACATAGCTTAAGACAAACCTTTCCTTAAGACAAAATGCATTGCTTAGCTGAAGGTTTGAGAAAAGTTAAGTTCAGGTGGAGCCAGGAGTCGTCATAGCAACACAAAATTTTAAGAGAAACCTCTTAAATTTGTATTGAGAAGGGGAAATAATGTAGCACTCGTTTCGTTCCTCCAGCTGCTTGAGAGATGAAAAAACGTCTGACACTTGCAGCCTATTCCCTCTGTCTGGAGACCCCTGGCCTTCCTGCCTATTACCCTCTCCAGGCCTTTAGGAAGCAATATACAAGCTGACCCTAACATACACGTGGAATAACAAGGGACTCCAAAGAATCCAAACAATCACATGAGTCTGCAGTTCAAAGGTCCTATGGTATGCTGTGCTAAGTCGCTTCAATAACGTCTGACTGTCAGAGCCCACCAGGCTCCTCTGTCCATGGGAATTTTCCAGGCAAGAATACTGGAGTGGGCTGGGTGCCCTCCTCCAGGGGATCTTCCCAACCCAGGGATAGGATTCCTGCATTGGCAGGTAGGTTCTTTACCACTAGCACCACCTGGGGAAAAAGTGCCTAAAGGAGATCATGGAAACCCATTTAGGAAAAGGGACTCAGAGGAAAGACAGTGAGGGAAGGAAACTCTTAATCACACTCAGAGAAGCCCAGCAGGTAGTTCTGCAGGTGGAAGAGGAGGAGGAAGCATGCTGGAGCTGTGTAGAAGATGAAAGAGGGAACTAAAGCAGGGGCCCCAACCTCTAGGATCTAATGCCTGATGATCTGAGGTGGAGCTGGTGAAATAATAATAGAAATAAGAGTTTGATCACTCAGCCATGTCCAGCCCTTGGTAGCCCACCAGGCTCCTCAGTCCATTGAATTCTTCAGGCAAGAATACTGGAGTGGGCTGTCATTTCCTTCTCCAGGGGATTTCCCTGACCCAGGGATTAAACCCGGGTCTCCCTCATTGCAGGCAGACTCTTTACCAACTGAGCCTCCAGGGAACAGAAACAGAAATAGAGTGCACAATAAATGGACTGCACTTGAAACATCCCAAAACCTTGCCCCACCCCTGTCTGTCAAAAAATTGTCTTCCAAAAAAACTCCCAAGGTCAAGGAAGGAACTTCAAGTGTACTCAGCTGTCCTAGATTGCTGGTTTAGGGAGATGCTGAAGTGGGGATGTCCCAAGAGGTAGACCCTCCCTTGTGTGGAGTCTGCAATAGACCTCTGATAGCCTTGGTGATGATCAAAGAGATTTGTTTCATTTTTTAAAAATATCCTTGTTGCTACCAACTGGGACCATCACTGTTCTAATATACCTCATAGTGTTGCTGACACTACAGATACAATTGTGTGACATTGAACTTATTCAATAAAAATGATGAAGCATCTGCCCTGTGCCCAGCACTTTCCAAGGGCTGGGAAGTACAATGAAAATACTCCATAAGATGCACAGCTGGTAGGCACATTCTTTCAAAAAGCCTTTTTCATTTCCACCAATAGTTTATTCTCAATGTCAACCCTTGCCACTTAATGACCATGCTGGGTAGGAAGCTCATTAAAAACCCAGGAGCCAGTGTTCCTGGAAGGATATCCCATTCTCCCTTGGACAGTCCTCCGCCCTCTCCGACTCTCAGTTTCCTCATCTGCGAAATCATGGACAACTGACTATAATTCATCACCGGAACCCAAGCCTATTGAGGGGGAGGGGAAATATTACTCCAAGGCCTGGATGATAGACCAGATTGAAAGAAAAATATGCCATTTCTGGTTTTCAGTCAAACAGACAAATACAATGAAGAAAGGAGTCCCTGGCCCTGTGGGATTTGCCTAGGGGTCTAGTCTGGGAAATTCTTACACATCAGGAGATGGCTCTGAGCTGGATTTCCACAAACAAGAACATCCATGCAAAGGACAAGCCTGCAGAGCTCTGTGCCCATTGGTCACAAGAGACTGCCTCCCGATGGCCAGCAGCATTTACAAGTGACCTCCTAAGACCTTCACCAAACTCCTGGGGCACCTCTGGCTTTTCTGTTTCCCTCACTTTTCTGACCCTTTTCTTTAAAAAACGCACATTTCTTCATAGAATGCCACAGTGGAAGGAAAATAGGCCTTCAAGTTTGAGGCCTCAATTTGCAGAAAACTTGGAGCTGCTTGTTTTTTTTTTGTTTTTTTTTTTAATTAAAGCACCACATAAATTAAAAATTTTACACGTTCTAATTATTCAGTTCCAAAACACCAAACTTATTGCACAAGGTC